>NC_090324.1:82440521-82507787 GCF_040869045.1 Eurosta solidaginis | reverse complement strand
ATATAATCGAGCGTTATTACATTGATTTCGTCTACATGGATGGCTAGTGGGTTTATGTATGAGGACGTTTTTTTTTTTTTTTTATTTGCTATTATTATTATTAAGAAGGGGCAAAGGGAAAACCGCTAAACTGGTTTTAGCACCCATCATCCCATGTAGATGGTGCTTTGGTATTTTACCTTACATATTTCAGCCTTTGGTCGGTCGATGTCGCTGAGCTGGCGCTACATAATTTGTGGTGTGCTTTAATTTTACCACAAGTGGCGTGCCACCACACACCACGAATTCCGAACTAGACTGTTGTACGTGTATGATAAATGCTTGCGCAGTTGCGATTTCACCATTCAACCTCATTTTTCGACGTGTATTGTCGATAAAGCTAAGGCCACACTGAGCTGCACTACACTGCGCTGCAAAATATTTTTCGCATGTATTCTTATGGAACAATTCACACCTAGCGGTAGCAGCCCTGCGCGGCGCGGCCATGAGCGGCAATGTTGATCAAATAGACAAAAAGGTGAAGCGCCGCTGCCGCTACATGTCGCACCGCTTAGTGTGCACGCACTTTAATTGCCGTCTTCCAGTGAGTTTTACAGCTCCACCTCACGCTCAACTCTCACGGGAATGCTCTGGATCATTGAGAGACTTGAGAAGAGATGGCGTGAAATTTGCACACACGCAAGATGTGATAGTCAGATGCCGCCGCTGTTTTTCATTTAACTCATACGGCGAAAGGCCGTGAGAAGAAAGAGGAAAAAAACACAAGAGCTGAAGGAGAATGACGTAAAAATTGCTCTTAAAAATATCGGAACTCATGTTTACATGCGCAGTGCGCCACCTTCTGTAATTCCATCATGGTCAAGCATTGCAAAACAGACGTTAACCTCAGGCAATAATCACTTCGAAAACCCCATGTCGCTCTGCCACACTACATGTCGCGTATAAAATATCTCTACCAATCCTTCGCTGAAGCAGTCAAGTGTGACGTACACGCGCAGAACGAAGCAATATTGAGCTCGTGAATGCACAATCTTCTGTGTGTGATTTGTGATGCTTGACTGCTTGACTGTCAGAAGTGAAGTGTAGAAATCTTGACATCATGGAAAAATCTACTATACTTTTTCACTTCCTGAATGGAAAAAATTATTAATGTAAAACACGCGGTGGTGAGTATTTAGTATACTGGTAGATGTATATATTTAGTTTAATCATTACTTTTCCCTCTTTATTTCCAGGAAACGCAATGGTTTTCTTCATAGCGTCGCTTTCTACGGTTTAATCGCCCGAATTTGTTGTGCGATTTTTGCCTAGCAAATGTAAATGAAAAGCGAACGTAGCGACCTTGGTAGTGGAGTTTTTAAATAAATAACCTGCAACATTTGATAACCTAAATCGTTGCTAAAGAAGGGTAGTTAATAAGTAAAGCGGTTTGTGTAGAAAGGCAAATATTCGTGTAAGCCAGAAGCATAAAGTTGCATATATAAGATGAAAAAATAGCCATATTTGGGCATGTGACGACAATATCGAAATAAAATGAAAAACGAAAATGGTAGAAATCTGATTAAGCGCAGTCTAGAAAATCGGTTGTGTATTGGAAAATAATGGTGAAAGTTTGGAAAAAGTGCAATAACGAATTTTCATACAATATTTAATTGACTGCCATATTTGGGCATGTGACGACAATATCGAAATAAAATGAAAAACGAAAATGGTAGAAATCTGATTAAGCGCAGTCTAGAAAATCGGTTGTGTATTGGAAAATAATGGTGAAAGTTTGGAAAAAGTGCAATAACGAATTTTCATACAATATTTAATTGACTGCCAGCTTTTACGTGCTCTTTCCATATTGGACTGAATACTTCTCGTGTGCGAGAATGTTAGAATCTTGTTGTGTTGTACCACCTGCATTACAAGACTATAGTACCAAAGATGATATACAATTGCTCACTCACAATATTCCAGAAGTATTGCTGCCCAAGTATCAAGTACATGTTGATGTCGCGGTGTGATTCCGGGAAGAGGTTACATTGTTGGTGCTAGCAGAAATGAAAATATGACGGTTTGAATAGCAGTAGCAGCAGCAACAACAGTATGTATTGTACAATGTATACAGCATTTTTTTGAAAATTTCGATCAAAAATATTCAGATATCATTGTAAAATTGGGCTTTAATTGTTTTATGAGTAATATTTGAATGCTTTCCACAGTCATTCTCGGATCATATTCGTGAAGATATTTCAATCGCCTTGGTTGAGATTTTTGATACATTTTGAATGCAATTATCATGCATTTATTCTGCGTATCTCATACAAAATAGGATACTACTACTTACTTACTAGTTAATCAGGGGAGAAAGCATGCGGAAGTGAGTTGTTTGAACCAAAGGTTCTCGCAAACAAACCATACCATACCAGTTCAAGAAGTGAAGTGTGTGTTTTGTGTTCGTTCAAAACTTTTTACTAAAATTTGTGAGATTCAATAAATTTCAGCAAACAACGTTTGTAGGCTTAACCAGCAAATTTATTTTATATTCATTAATTAAATGTCGTATAAACGCAAACAAGCCATACCAATATACGACCTGCGTCAAAATCTTAAAATACGATATGGTACGGGATGTTGAAGCCATATCCAGGTACATATGTCAAGAGAGTTTCACCCACCTGGGTTTCAAATAGTTCACAACCCTTGTATTGTCTAATGGTTGGAGTTGTATTTTCTGGGACGTCGAAGGTGGAGAAATGGTTTGGGACATCTCTTGTTAGGAGCAGTATACAGTATTTCTTGTCTTGAAGAATAACATTTTAATATATCGTGTCTGAACTTCATGATTGAAAAAATGTAAAATTTTAACAAGTACAACGTTCATGATTCTGTGAAGAAGGATTATCAGAAAACATTCAGAGAGCTGAAAAATGATAAAAATTTTGATCACCTAAAGTAAACACATTTGATTCAAATATGATTCCAAAATGTGATTGAAAAACCATATTCAGTTTTTAGTCATCAAAGGTATTTATATTTGATTATTTCTTTTGTGTAATTGTATGATGACTCATTATTTAGTCAGAAAGAGTAATCAAATTGTATTGAACTGTAGGGAAATTCAAAATTTGATCACCTAAATGCTGAGTGGGTAATAGAAACAATAGAACTCTATACAAAGGGCGTAGGCTCGGGACACCATATATTAGGCGGTAATTATATGCGTTTGATGCTAATATTGCAATAAGTTAGAATGGATCATAAGTAGCGTGCCTGCACTTTGAGAGTGCTAATAAATTGCTTACAAATTTAAATTGACCTCAAATGTTGGGATGAGTAAGGACAATATAGGTATGTTTGTGGTAGCCGAAGAGAGATTTTCAAGGGACTTCTACAAGGCCTTATTAGGGTCATTGCGCGCTCTAAACCTTATAATCGCTGATAAGACATACATGTACACACATACATCCGTACATTGTTTTAGGAGTAGAGTAGCAAACGGAACTAAAAATGATCTAACATTCATATATATTTGTCAGACCCTATATTTAGTACTATTGTAGCTTTTAGCATTATAAAGATGGATGGACCATAACGTGTCATGTTAACACCTTTTCGACGGCTTCCATATATGTATGTACATACTTATATCTTGATTTCTTAATATAAACTTAACCAATGCACCACTTCTGCATCACAGACAATACACTTTAAAATTATTCTGGAAAGCATGACAATAGCCCATAGCAACCTGAGGTATTTCCACGCTATATTCCGAGTAGATACTGATCACGCGTCAACTAAGCAATGATAAGTTACCAGAATATACTATTGATAACTGAGTAATGCAGTTGCCAACGTAGGTATAACGTATGTATTTGAAGCTTATCCAACATTTATTAAACATGTTCGGGGTGGCGTAGAAAAATAAATAGACAGTGACGGAGAACGGTCTACATACACCCCCCTTTTCCACTGGATTGAAAGGCTAATAATTTTCCTGAAAAAATGGGATTATACCGTGGTATAACTGACTCACTTTGTTTTATTAATTTTCACAATAAACTACAAAAACCCTCCCTTTAGCATAAAATAGCAAAGCTATGGGGAAGAAACAAAAAAAAAAACAAAAAACCAACGTCCATACAGTACACAAATAATCTGTTTTAGTATGAATAACCTCACGTAGCTCTAAATAATGTTGTTTTATAATAACATCTTGAAACCGTCGTGGCGTTGAGGCTACTAAATTCGTTAACAGGAGTTATACTGTTCTAAACTTCTGTGATGCGTTCTTTGAGGACAGCAGCGCTAGAAACCGGGTTTTTTTTCCATGCCTAAAGCCGTTTAGTATGCTTTGGAGCCTAATTTCGGAAAACATAACTTCCCCAAAATTATCGTTTTGCTCCATTACCCTGATCGGTGCTTCATAGGGTAATTTTGGTTTTTTTGAAATAAAGTTTAAATAAAAATGATTGGAAACCGTTTGTGCTCCACGCACGTGAGAAAAAAACTTTGCGCGCTAAGCTATCAGCTTTTAAATTTTAAGGAAACACTTTTTTTTGTCAGCCATGAAAGTCTTAGAGGAGCATGTTGAAGATATGCCATTATCATGAGTAAAATTTTGGGAACGTGTTGGTTTGGCCCCCATTTGTTTGTTTGTATGAATGTGACTCCGCCAAATAGGAGGTGTGTGAATCGCTCCGCTAAACATAGGAGCGTATAATTCACTCATGCCAAAACAGGCAGTTGTATGAATGTGACTCCGCCAAATAGGAGGTGTGTGAATGGCTCCGCTAAACATAGGAGCGTATAGTTCACTCATGCCAAAACAGGCAGTTGTATGAATGTGACTCCGCTAAAATGACTAAAAAGAAGTGGAATTAGGGAGAATGAGAACTGGGATATTAAAGATTTCCGATCCTCTCCTCGCAGGGAGGAAGTAAGACCAACTTTGTGATTGGTCTCGTCGTGTGCCCTCTCGCCGTAGCAAGCTCGACGACTCGAACTCGATTGTCGGCTCCATAATGGAGTTTGGTGATTCGTCCTAACCTCCATTCATTCGGAGATAAATTTTCCTCTTTTATGACTACCAGGTCCCCTTGTTTCAGATTGGCTTGTAGGTGTTTCCACTTGGTGCGTTTTTGCAATTCGGTGAGATATTCGGACTTCCACCGTTTGCAAAACGTTTGATGTAATGCCTTCAGCTGCTCCCAGCGGTTGACAAATGAGGCACGATTTTCACTGACGTCAATCTCTGGTGGGGCTAGTAGATGACCGCCAATGAGGAAGTGTCCCGGAGTGAGTGGTTCCAAGCTGGACGGGTCGTTGGAGGAGGGGCTCAGAGGTCTCGAGTTGAGACAAGACTCAACTCTGCAAAGAAGGGTACTGAACTCCTCCATAGTAAATTTGTAGTCCAACGCTATCTTTTTGAAGTGGTTTTTAAAACTTTTGACTCCAGCTTCCCACAGTCCGCCCATATGAGGGGCGGCTGCAGGTATGAAGTGCCATTGAAGGGTTTGGTGATAATACTTCGATAGGGTTTCGTTACGCGCATCGGCGAGGAAAGCTTTGAGTTCGGATCGCAGTGCTCGAGAGGCACCGACGAAGTTTGTTCCGTTGTCGGAGTATATGTTCTTCGGACATCCTCGCCTGGCGACAAACCGATCGAAAGCTGCTAAAAAGGCGGCGGTACTGAGGTCACTCGCGACTTCTAAATGAATCGCCTTGGTGGCAAAGCAGACAAAGAGGCAGACGTAACCCTTTGATATGCGGCATCCTCTTCCTCTATTATATTTGATGTCAAACGGTCCGGCAAAATCTACCCCCGTATTGGTGAAAGCCCGGGAAAAGGTGGTTCGCTCTGGAGGTAGATCTCCCATCAGTTGGGTTTGGGTCCGTTTGCGGAATATGGTGCAGGTTTTGCAATTATGTATGACCGATCGGATCATATTTTTTACCCTAGGAATCCAATATTCTGTGCCTAGGCGACGAAACATCAGTTGGTTCTCACCATGCAGGGTATCTTTGTGGATGAACTGGACAAGAAGTCGTGTGAGCCGGCAGTCATATGGCAGAATTATCGGGTGCCGTTCACTGTAGGGAAGATCCTTGACCCCTGAAAGACGACCGCCCACCCTCAATATGCCCTTTTCATCGACAAGGGGGTAAGAGGCAGGATCTCACTCTTTGATCCGATGAGTTTACCGGATTTTAAACTCGAAAGTTCCTCCGAATAATGCTTCCGTTGGGAGAGAGTTATTAAACAATTTGTCGTGGCCTGAATTTCATTGGGTGAAATGAAGTACGATTCCGCTTTAAAGGAAGATTTTGTTTTAGTATTGGTTCTTTGCGAAAACCTTATAATATATGATATGACCCGCAAGGCTCTTGAAAGTTCTGAAAACCTTTCTAGGATATCCTCATTTCCACTTATTTTTGATGTGGTAAAGGCTTTTACGCGCTTTTGCTCAATATTTGTCTGATACTCCTTTTCTTGATTTGGCCACTTTGAATTGTCTTCTTGTAACCAAGAAGGTCCCTGCCACCACAAGGGGCTTGCGACTAGGCCTTTTGCTGACATCCCTCTGCTAGCCAAATCTGCTGGGTTTGATGCAGACTCTACGTGGTGCCAGGCACTGTTCCCTACCTTTTCTACGATTTTGGTTACTCGATGAGCAACAAACGTTGACCAAGAGCAGGGAGGTTTTTTAATCCACGCTAAAACAATCGTTGAGTCAGTCCATAGATGTGTATGGAATTTTCCCAAGTTCAGGTTTTCGCGCACGGATTCTAAAATTTCGGCTAACAAGACTGCTCCACACAGTTCTAATCTGGGTAGCGAAATTGTTTTTACGGGAGCTACTCTTGTTTTCGCAATTAGTAGGCTGACGTGGACCTCCTCATTAACCCTTGCCCTAAGAAATATTGTAGCTGCATAGGCTTTTTCGGATGCGTCGCAGAATCCATGTAATTCAACGTCCGCATTTAGTGTAAAATTTACCCATCTTGGTATCTGAATATTGTTAATATCCGGGTAGTCCTCCATAAAGGTTTGCCATTTATCTAGGGTACGCGTGGACACTGCCTCGTCCCAGTCCGTTCCTTCCAGCCAGATGTTTTGCATTATGATCTTGGCTACTATGATGACTGGCGCGAGCCATCCCAAAGGATCGAAGAGTTTGGCGATCGCTGAAAGTATTGCCCTTTTTGTCAGGGCCTCACGATTTTCGATAGGTTTTGCGGTAAAATAGAAATAATCCGAATGCGCGTTCCATCTGATGCCTAATGTTTTGACTGTACTCGCATCCTCGAATTCCAGAAAATCTTCGTTTAGCAAGTGGGATTTTGGGATTCCTTTCAGTATGCGGCTGCAGTTCGAAGTCCACTTTCGCAAAGAAAAACCTGCTGACCGTAGTACGTGGGTGACTTCCTCCCGAGCTTTAATTGTAGACTCGATGCTGTGGCCTCCTGCTAGCACGTCATCGACGTACATGCTTGTACGCAGAATGCTGGCTGCTATGGGTGATGAAGTCTCTACATCATCTGCTAGTTGGTGCAGTGTCCTTATTGCCAAATACGGAGCACAGTTAACTCCAAACGTTACTGTCTTTAATTCATAGACGTTGATAGGATCCCCTGGATTATTGCGAAATACTATTCTTTGGAACTGGGTTTGGTTGGGCATTACCCATATTTGGCGATACATCTTCTCTATGTCGCCATTAAAGACATATTTGAAGAATCGCCAACGAAGGAGCAGAATTGTTAGGTCGGCCTGCAGTACGGGGCCGGTGTATAACACGTCATTCAAACTAGTGCCATTGGCAGTGGGACACGATGCATTAAAAACTACTATTACTTTTGTAGTCGTGCTCTCCTCTTATATTACCGCATGATGAGGCAAAAAATAGCAATTTGTTGCATGGGGAGGGATAATTGTGGGAACTTTTGTCATATGCCCTAGTGTTTCGTATTCCGCTAATACTCTGTTGTATTCAGTTTGCAGGGCTGGCGTTTTCGATAGACGCGTCTCGTTTCGGTAAAACTGAGAGCAAGCGCTTTTCAGAGAGGGCCCTAATGTGATGCTGTTTGGAAACCCCTGCTTGAATGGTAGGGCTACGATGTATTTCCCATCAGTATTCCTTTTTGTTGTCGCTTTGTAAAGTGCCTCGCAATAGACATTATCCTCAGTGAGGGACCTTTTCTTAGGGATATCTTCTAGTTCGCAAAAGGCAGTCAATTGTTTCTCGATGCTGATTTCATTAAAAAAAGATACTCGGTTAATAATTGGCTGAGTTGCTTCTGTGCGACCGGTTAATATCCAACCGAAGACGGTTTCTTGGGCGAGAAGCGTATTTAAGACGTTCTTCCGTATGCCGTCTAGAATTACTTGAGGATAAATGTCGCCTCCTAGGATTAGGTCCACTGGTTCGTTAACGAAGAACCTTTTATCCGCCAGAACAAGATCAGGGAACTCTTGTCGAGTCATTGCGTCAACTTGACATGTTGGAAGATCCCCTGTCAACTGAGGTAGGACCAGAACCACTGTATCAATGCATACTAAGGGGTTTATAAGGGAACCCAGTCTTATGGAGCAGGACTCTTTCACTTGCGCAAATGGTGTGTTATTAATGCCTGAAACTTGGACGTGCAATCGTTTCGATGGCAGATGTATTCTGTTTTTGAGTCTTTCTGTTATAAACGAACATTCAGACCCAGAGTCTATAAGTGCTCTCGCGGTGAAATCCACTCCATTATAGTTTACTTTCACTCGTGCTGTGCCTAGTAATACCCCTTTGTTGTATGTGCATGACAGGAAGAGACGCTATTAATATTTTCTTTTCTCTTTTCAGAGTCCATCCTTGCCCTTGCCTGTTGTGAAGTGGAGGGTATGTTATCATTGTTATGTTGGTTGCCCCTTTGGGGCGTTGTTGATGTTGTTTTTGGATGAGCTGTCGGAAGGTGGAGCAAGGTGTTGTGCCTTGAGTGACATGAGTTGCAGTTGAATGGACTCGTGCATCTTGTCACTGTGTGCCCAGCCGACAAGCAGTTCAGACAACAGTTGTTGCTTTTCACATAAGCTATTCTGTCTGCCGTGGACAGCTTACGGAATTTTTGGCAGTTTCGTAATTTGTGCTCCTTACTGTTGCACATCTTACATGCCGTTTTTGGAACGCTGGCTTGGTAAACTCCAAGTTTTGTAGGCATTTCCTTTGAACTATTCGTATGAGTTTTGGGCGGCTTGGATGGTTTGCTACCCTTTATGTCAGACACAGTTTCTAGAGTCTGAAAACGGCTGGACAGGAATTTGTCCATATCCTCCCATTTTGGGATGTCCGTTTTCTTCTCTACGGTTTGTTCCCATAGCGCCAAGGTGGATTCCGGGAGCTTTGTGGAACATAAGTATGTTATAATTGCATCCCAGTTTGTAATGTCGATTTGGTGACATTGAAGAGCCGATATGCAATTATTTATTTCGCGTTGTAATTTTTTTATTGCTGTTCCGCATTCGTGTTCGACTGCCGTAAGATTAAACAAAAGCTTCAATTGCGTGTTCACTAGGACACGCTTATTCTCATACCTGTCTTTTAAGTTTTTCCAGGCTGTTTGAAACCCTTCATTCGTCAGGGAGCACCTTTCTACTATTTCTTTTGCTTCCCCTTGAGTTTTCTGCCTTAGGTAGTAAATTTTTTCAACATCTTGCAGATCCTTGTTGAGAATATATAAGGCCGTGAACATATCTCTAAAAGCCGGCCAAGAAAGGTAATCACCTTTAAACACATCGGTATCGCAAGGGGGCAGCCGGATTTTATGTCCATGATTCGGATTGGTTTCCACTTTTGTGGCAGGGGCATTTGCAGGTGGTGCTAATTTTTCCACTTCAGCAGCGATCGTAGCCATGCATTTCATATAGCATGCGAAACAGCTTTTATTTTTCTGCTTAATGGATTGCAGGTCCTCTTTCGTAATATCTGTAGAGTTGAGGAGACCTTCATAAAGTGACTTTGTCTTCTTCCATAGTGATTTCAGCTCCTCTTGCTGTATTGCAAGGGTGTGTTTGTTTTGTTCAGCGATTGGCTTCGCATTGAACTCCTGCTCAAACTCCACTATGGAGTCTGTCATTCTTATGTAGGTCTCCATTTTTTTTATTATTTTAAATATCTTGTCTCTTTTAAGGAACGAGAGCGGAAGTAATGACTCTTAGTATTGTGCTTGCAACGAAAGAGAAACTATAAGAATTGGCACAGATAGAAATATGTTTCAAGATTTAATGTGTCTAATTATTTGTGTATTATTGTTGAAATTTCTAAGAGTGACACAGATAGAAATTTGGATGCAAATTTAATGTGTCAAAATTGTTATTTGATGAAAAGGTGAAGTGGGCTAATTGTGCCAAACCAAATTAGTATTCCAAGAAAAAGGTATTGAATGCAATTCTGTACTTCTTCGACGATGAAAAACGTAATGAACTTGTTTATTTTGATTTATTTTCCTGTTTGATACACAATTTTGAAAATAACTTTATTATGGACTGTAAGTAAATAGTGTCTCCTACCAGCCACTAGCCATCCAATGGTGTATATAAGTCGTAGCGGCTTGGATATTGTGTACAAGTGTATAAACTGAAGTGAATCTGTGACAAGTTTACAAAAAACATCAACCAGGTGGAAATAAAGGTGTTGTGTACTTCTTATCGAAATTTCGAATGAAAAGAGACTATCCCTAAGCCTTATGTTGCACAGTGCAGTGGAGGTGAGGAGAGAAAAAAAATTTTTTTTTTTTCCACTGCCTGTCTGCCTTGAGCTGTGTCGGAGGACTCTTACGACTGGTGGGGGAGTCAACCGATAGTCAAAAGGCGATTGGTGTGTTTAAAAAACACGAAATTTCCACCTACTTCGGATTATAAACCTATCACGAGTTCACTTCTATACGTTCACGTATTGCAAAAAAAAATGGTGGTGCATGAACTAATAGAACCAACGTACCTTGTGTCACTTAAGTGATGATGTGTTTTATGATATGTGTGTAGATGTGCGGACTGTATGAAGTGTTGACTGTATGATGCGATGACTATATGATGTGCGGAATGTATGAAGTGTTGACTGTATGTATGCGATGACTATATGATGTGCGGACTGTATGATGTGATGATAATGTGATGTGCGGACTTTATGATGTGATGACTGTGTATATACAATGCTCGCTATTACCACTCGTCGCTAATTAATGGCTGATCGCTGGTATTTCTTTTAAGTCTCACTTATTTTATTGCAAATTTCCACCGTCGATTATAATATTTTGTTGAAAAATTTTCACTTTAAATTTTAATGCGCTGGCTGAATATTGTGTTCACTTCGATTTTCCTGGCGCGATAGGACAAATGATTACGTGTAATTCGGGGACGATGGGGATTCGCTCGCACGTAACACCAAAAAAGAAATGTAAAAGAAAAGGGACTAGTTAGTGACTTATTAAAAAACCAACACTTTCACTAATCTAATTAACAACAAACTTTCTTTATTCAATAATTCAAAGTAAATGGAAAAATTAAAGTACGAAGTATTTCGGAAATCACTTTAATTTAATGGTTTGGAATTTGCACTTGAAACAATGAATGCTTACCTTCGGTGTGGTTGCTGGAGCTCACCTGCTGATGTTCAAAGGAAAAGTGAAGTGAAAAAGAAGGAAAGAGTCCATGGCACCCGCCGATTGCTAACTTTCGTCGAGTTTTCCCTACTCAATTAGTTCTCGGCTCTGCAAGGACAGTTACCGGTAATGGTTAAGTATACGGGCCGTATTAGGGTGAACTAAAAGTTATTTTAAAAATATTTAGGCTGGTGGCCTAAACAACCCAAATGTTTTTTGCATTTCCTTATTTTATGCTCTTTTTAGATATAGAACGTCTTATAGTGAACAAAAAATAAATAAATTTGCTACAAAGATATTACATTAAAATTTGTATATTGTCTTTTATGCTAATTTATTTTGATATTTCTTATTTTATTTTATTATATTATCTTTTCAACTTAGTTTATTATTATTTAATTGCAACTTGATTGAATCGGAAAATTTCACGTTGTATATTAAACGAAAAAAAACGACCCAAAAAGTTTTCGATTTTAGGTCGAAATATTGCATAGGCAGTATATTACCCACTATCTATATATTAATACGCTAACAAAATTTCCATACAATCAATTGACATGCTGTTTCGCATACTTAGCATACGTAAAATCATATAAAAGTTATATGAATCGATTCGTATTGATCAGCCGTAGTGCTTAGGCCTATTTTTGTTAACAAATATTACTCTATTTGTTTATAATTAATAGAAAAAGTTTTTTGTTAATTCGAAAATCTGTGCAACTATCGAAATTGCCATCTGTAGGACGCATTATGTTCACAAACCCCCCTGAGTACAAGCTCCAAATTCTCAATTGTTCCGTTGCTCAAATGTTTCATCTCTACATACATATGTATATATATTGTACACGCCAAACAGCGAGAGAACTACTGCTTCGCTCATTTTCTGATGAAATAAAATATTGTTTCCCATTGTTTCCAATTACCTATATTTGTTTGTACGAAAATCTTTAAAAAATTGTTCTAAAATAATTGTTAGCTCACAAAAAAACTTTAAAGAGAAGTAATAACTTAACCGGCCTATTTTTTTTTTGACAAATTTTACTTACACGTAAAAGCATAGGTCTTTATTTAACAGATTCTTTGTTTTTCATTTTAGGTGCTTTAAAAAAAAAATAAATCAGAAATAATGAGTCAACTTTTCTTCAAACTCACTAAATTTATTTATTTATAACAATTAATTGCAAATTTGACCCAAATGTTTTTTGCATTTCCAGATTTTATGCTATTTTTAGATATAGCACGTCTTATAGTGAACAAAAAATAAATAAATTTGCTACAAAGATATTACATTAAAATTTGTATATTGTCTTTTATGCTAATTTATTTTAATATTTCTTATTTTATTTTATTATATTATTTTTTATTTCAATTTAGTTTATTATTATTTAAATGCAACTTGATTGATTCGGAAAATTTCACGTTGTATATTAAACGAAAAAAAACGACCCAAAAAAGATTTCGATTTTAGGTCGAAATATTGCATAGGCAGTATATTACCCACTATCTATATATTAATACGCTAACAAAATTTCCGTACAATCAATTGACAGGCTGTTTCGCATACTTAGCATACGTAAAATCATATAAAAGTTATATGAATCGATTCGCATTGATCAGCCGTAGTGCTTAGGCCTATTTTTGTTAACAAATATTACTCTATTTGTTTATAATTAATAGAAAAAGTTTTTTGTAAATTCGACAATCTGTGCAACTATCGAAATTGCCATCTGTAGGACGCATTATGTTCACAAACCCCCCTGAGTATAAGCTCCAAATTCTCAATTGTTCCGTTGCTCAAATGTTTCATCTCTACATATGTATATATTTGTACACGCCAAACAGTGAGAGAACTACTGCTTCGCTCATTTTCTGTTGAAATAAAATATTGTTTCCCATTGTTTCCAATTACCTATATTGGTTTGTACCAAAATCTTTAAAAAATTGTTCTAAAATAATTGTTAGCGCACAAAAAAACTTTAAAGAGAATTAATAACTTAACCGGCCTATTTTTTTGGACACATTTTACTTACACGTAAAAGCATAGGTCTTTATTTAACAGATTCTTTGTTTTTCATTTTAGGTGCTTTAAAAAAAAATAAATCAGAAATAATGAGTCAACTTTTCTTCAAACTAACTAAATTTATTTATTTATAACAATTAATTGCAAATTTGACCCAAATGTTTTTTGCATTTCCATATTTTATGCTCTTTTTAGATATAGCACGTCTTATACTGAACGAAAAATAGCGGCATAACAGCGTAAGTTAAATCAACAATTGGAAATCTCAACCAAGCGATTTGTAAAAAAAGCTAATTTGTATATTTGTTTCTCATTTGCTCGATATAGGTAACCAGCATCATAGCGGCTGTATTGCATAGGCCGTATATTACCTACTATCTATATATTAATACGCTAATAAAATTTCCATACAATCAATTGACAGGCTGTTTCGCATACTTAGCATACGTAAAATCATATATGTAAAAGTTATATGTATCGATTCGTATTGATTAGCCGCAGTGCATAGGCCTATTTTTGTTAACAAATATTACTCTATTTGTTTATAATTAAGAGAACATTTTTTTTTGTAAATTCGAACAATTCATACAAATATCGTAAGTTATTTTCGTGCACAAGCGCGCCATCTTTGGGAACAATTATCTAAGTTTTCTAATGCGAATTTCAAAGACCTAAACCTTTATGCACAAGCGCGCCGTCTTTGGGAACAATTGTCTAACTTTTCTAATGTGAATTTCAAATTTTATGTATACTCGCTAAATTCGAAAGCACAAATGTTTCACCTACATACAAATATTGTTCCCCATTGTAGCCGCTTACCTATAATAGTATCTATCAAAATCCTAAAAAATTGTTCTAAAATAATTTGTAGCGTACCAAAAAATCTTAAATAGAATTAATTTTTGACCGGCCCATTTTTTGTGGCAAATTTCACTTAAACGTAAATACATAAGTCTTTATTTAACAGATTCTTTGTTTTTTATTTTAGTTGTTTTCAAAAAAACATGAAATCACAAATAACTTTAGTTGAAACTAACTAATTTATTTATAACAATTAATGGCAAATTTGCCCGAAAATGTGTTTGCATTTGCAGATTTAATCCTCATTTTAGATAAAGTACGTCTTATACTGAACGAAAAAAAAAAATTACAAAAATATAACATAAAATTTTTTATATTGCCTTTTATGCTAATTTATTTTAGTTCTTATTTTATTTTATTATATATTCTCTTATTTCAAATTGGTTTATTATTATTTAACTGCAACTTGACTGAATCGGAAATTTTCACGTTGTATATTAAACGAAACAAAAAAACGTCCCAAAAACGTCTTTGATTTTAGGTCAAAACGGCAACCGGCATCATAGCGTGCATAGTCAGTATATTACCCACTATATTTATTATTAGGCTAACTTTGTTGGATTATATATCCATTAATCGGATGCTTAGATCCCATAACCCTAATTTTTTTATTCCGCTTAAAGTTATGAAATCAAATTTATTTTAGTAACTATGTTTATGTGAATAACTTTAATGTTTTTGTTTGTTTTTCTTTTCTTTCTAATTTCTTCTGCTTTGTTATATCTTAGTATTGTATTGTTCGCAGGCGATATTTTATGGTAGATATGGTCATATATATTCATGAAATGGAGTGTTTACAAATTTAATACAAATTAATTACGTACATAAATCTCAATGGGAATCCCAACATTAAATATCCGAACATTAGAATCTTCATATTTCCACAATGATCACATCAAACCCCGGAAAAAGTCTAAGTGAACTTATTGCGTTTTTATATGGAACTGTTTGTTCACTTCACTTAATTTTTTCGCAATTTAAGTACTTTATTTTTTTCTTTAATTAAACATTTTTTACTAAACTCTGCTTTCTTTCTCATTACATAATTTTTTTATATTTTTATTTTATTTTTTATGAAGGTATCCTCTATTCTACTCTAAATTTTTGTTTTGTGTCACACTTACATATTATATATATATTTATACAAAATTAAACGGGTGGCGTGAAATAGGCTACATTCCTTTAGCAAATTTCTTCATTTTTAACTAAAAGTTCGTGTTTTTTGAATTATGACACTATTGAAGTAAATGGGCGATATATGTATATGGGTTATATAGGCCTACTGAGGAACCGAGCTCCCAAAACTAACTTCGGTAGCGCGCCAACGGGGAACTTCCGGGTGGTGTGAAAAACCCTATTTTTCAATTCAATTTCAAGTAATTTCACCATAATTCTATGTCAACTTCATTTGATTTTACATAATTTTTATATTTTTGTTTAAGTAGCTCCATACCAAAACGTTATAATTACACGTGAAAAGTTTGTAGAAAATTTAAGAAAATACAATCAAAAAGTACAGGGTATTAGATCAAATTCAAAATTTTAAAGAAAAAGTTAAGTAAGTTAGACCAGTTTGCTATATTTCCAACACTTTATGCATAGACTGAGTTGAAAAAAATACACGTTGGTCGAATTTCGACCACAGGCGATACTAGTATGCTTTAATATATGTATGTGGTTTTTGAAGTGGCTGGTTTCTTCAATGGCGAAGAAGGACCATTAGTTAAACTAGAGGTAGGTACTCACCGGCTTGTATGGATAGTGCTGAGTGCTGGTGGACTGACCGGTGATGGCGCTGCTGTGTCCTTCGATATTTGAGTTTTCTCAAGATGTAATGCTCTATTAAACGTTGTAAGCTTCCTTCATGTGTTGATACCAATTGTCTGCGTTCAAGCTGCTAATGATGGTTAAATGGGGAAAATTAGAGACAAGTTTAGTCACTTTATCATTAAAAAAAACACTTTTATCAATATATTTAAAGATTTATTATCCTCGCTTAGGAGTATTATTTCTGCGTTTCAGCTATAGCAGCAATTTTCGCTCTTTATACGTTTGATTACAATTCAATGGTTTGTTCGCTTTTGTTTAACTGCACTACAATGAAGTACAGCAATTTCACTTCAATTTGTTTTGTTAAAAAATGCACTCAAAGCAAAGAAATATTAAATAAAAAATGGCAAGAGTAGCAGCTAAAATTACTTTTATTCGCGTGACGACTTTGGTTTGGTTTTTTTTGTACAACAATGACAATTGTGAAAAATGATACAAAGGTGGTGGTTTTCTGACAGGTAGCGATCCTGCCGTATCGCTATTATGTAGTTGCGGCGAATTCCATTTGGTGGATTTTCGCGGTGGAGGCTGCCACACGTCCTTGAGGAGACCCAATAGGGAATTTAAGGGTAAATACAATTCATTGATTTTGTGAGTAATTCAATATCAAAAATATAATTCAATAATCGAATACAATGCAAGATACGGGTTATATATAAATTCATAGATATTCGATACAATACAATTCAATAATCGAATATAATACCAAGTACGGGTTAAATATATAAATGCATAGAGCTACGTATAAAAAAGGAGAGAGATGGGACGGATGACAGCCTACACCGCGTAACCAATTTATAATAATATTTTAATATAAAAAAAGGCAAAATCGAAACAGCTGTCGCCTTGTCCGTCCTGATATCACGTTGTTTAAATTTTTTCCCAAATTATTAAATAAACTATAAAAATTAAAAATTGCTTCAAATAAATGTTTTCATACATTTAAAGAAATGAGGGTAATCCCCGCTTAAAAAACTCTTACAAATAAACTAAATTATTAACAAACAAAACAGAAAAAAATAACGTAACATTCATTATATCTCGGGCGTTACAACGTACGCCAGGTAAAGCTAGTCAATTATATATTTAGTAACATTTCAGCCCTCACTAGGGTAGGCACCTTGTCGTTGGAGTGAGGGCTTAGCCGAACTCCATAGTGCCCGACTATGAGGCAGAGCTGTTTAGGACTGGCATCTACGCAATTTCGCCTCATGGGAGGGCGGCGGGATGTCAGTGACCAAGAACTGCCAACCCCCTAATCCAGGGTGTTATGCGGACCGTGCCTATTGGACGATTTGCAACCAGGGGATAAATTCGGCTGTATTCGAACGGAGCCTTCCCGATACCGGGCCACCTCGGGAAGTATTGATGGCCTTACCACAGTAAGGGGCTGTGGCGACGGCTCTTTCCCCGTATATAATACTGGACCGCTGAGACCGCCTTGTCGGGCAGGTGGTCGTACGACCAATATGAACGACTCATTACCTAAGCAATATATGCTTAAGCTCGAATCAAAACTAAAGTCAAAGCCGTCCGGTTTCTGGTCGGTTATTAACTCCAAAAGAAAAACCAATGGCTTTCTAACGACTATGGAGTATGATGGCGAAGAGTCCAGTAATCCACAGGATGCGTGCAACTTATTTGCTAAATCATTCCAAAAAGTTTATTCAAAATTCACCTCTTCACTTAATCCTATATTCCACTCTGGGTAACAATGCCAAATTTCTATTTTCGTTGTTACCGCAGATGATGTTCTTCTGTCAATCTCTAAATTGACAAGTAGTGCAAAATCAGATACCTGAGGGGTTTTCTCCGATATTTTTTAAAATATGCGCAAAATCCATTGCAGACCCCTTAGCTCATCTCTTTCAAAATTGATTGAACAGCGGAATTTTTTAATGCTGTGTAAATATAGCGTGCGACAAAATGGCCATCTTGCGGTGGCTGGAGGAAGTGGTTCCAAACCTCCGAAGACAAGGCACGAACGCGCGGTTTGAGGTGGTGGATAAAGCGCAAATCTCCACTGTGCCAAAAGTTAAGGTATAGATAGCATGCGTAATGAAGTTGGAGGATACACTGCAACTTCTGCAGAATCAGAATCCGAATATACCTACACAGGATTGGGAGGTAATTACTGTATCGCGGCCTACGGACTAAGGTCAGTTCTTCGTCTTCCAAATAAAAAAGCAGGCGGAGGATATATTGTACACGCAGCTTGACAAAATGTCCTTTGGTACAGGCAAAATTTACATGCGACTCAGGAAAAGAAGTACCGAGGATAAAAATCCTAACACGCGAAGTTGACGTAGTCGAAAGGGACCTCAAAACCCTAAGAGAAAAAGGACAGGGAGGTCGCTGACGTCACCAAGAAGGTGTTAGAAGAGGACCAACAGCCAAATGGTGCTGCGAGTCGCACAGAGGAACACCCAGCACAACAGTTACAAGAGGCTGAAGGGTGCTTCGAATACTCTAAACCGAAAAGGCAAGGGGAGGATGATGACGTCGCGACGAAGATAAACCTCCAACACAGTAAAGTGGTGTCGAGCGAACTCCTCCTTGAGAAGGGTTCGTTTGACGTGGCGCTGATCCAGGAGCCTTGGCTCTCATCGGGAAGAAATGTTTCTGGACTTATCGCCCGTGGAATTGGCGATTACTACGCGCAAACGGAAGGACGGGTGCGAGCTGTAATAATGGTATGAAAACAACTGCATCAATATATACAGCCTAATTCCACTACTGAGGACCTCGTAGTGGTGGCCGTTAAACCGATGGAGTGCAAGAGGCTAGTACATAACGAACGGCGCAAAGGGCGGGTTTTCATATGCGCTGATGCAAATGCTCACCACAATGCTTGGGGAAGAGCAGATACGGACGAGAGAGGCGAATCTCTATTTTGTTACATCCTGCAAACCAGTTTGCAGATAGTAAACAGGGGAAATGACCCTACATACATTGGTCCAACATCCAGCAATATTCTGGATATTACAATGTGAACCGAAAGTGATATATAAAGGTATGATTGGATGGTTCCTGACAGAATATCCTTCTCCGACCATGCGTATATCAGCTTCAGCATCCCCCTAAAGAGGGTGGAGAAGAGAGGAAACTTTAGAAACCTCAGGTCAACCAACTGGGCTAAATTCCAGAGACAGGTAGAAACTAAACTGGAACAAACCAAAGAGGTTGCCAATGTGGAGGAACTGGAGGAGTCTAATGAACTCCAAGCAAGGACGCTTATGACTGTGTATAACAAAACTTGCCCTCTAAGAAGATTCAACGGAAAAGCAAAGCCGCCACGGGTGAGCAATGAGCTGAGTCTTCTAAGAATACAGGTGAAGCGATTCGGGACGAGTACAGGGATCTAATGAGGATCTACAAGCGTGAAATTTCCAGGGCGAATATAATCTCATGGAAAATTTTCTGTACGGACATAGAGTACTCCAACGAAAAAGCACGGTTGAAAATTGTCCTAACAAGGGGAAACATAGCCCAGGGACTAATAAAGAAATAGAACGGGTAATGGTCACGAAATAATGAGGAATCCCTTGAAGGGCTTTTCGATATACATTTCCCATCGGCAGATGCTTTAGAAGAGCCAGCAGACAGCACTCACACTTCGATAACGGAGCGGGTAGCACCGGGCTTGGTGACCGATACCAAGATCGAATGGGCAGTGAAGACTTATTCTAAGTGAAGATGTTTTCTAAGTCGCTTCCCATGGAAGTCGGTGCTATGTACCGGAGCGACTCGGGATTTTTCCCGACCAAGGACTGTCATTTCAGTGTAACCGCATTTAATTTGTTGTGTCCATCACACAAATTGTCATCCTCCAAGCAGCTCCTTGCAGCGGGACTGCACCATACTTTCCTGCTCCAGGAAGGTATCGAACACAATCCGGGTCCGTCACCTGACCCCGGTCCTGAGAAATGGTTTTGCTGCATTTGCCGGAAAAGAATCTTTATAGGACGGTCCTACTCTTGTCAGAGTGTTGCGCGCAACGGATGGTTGCATCGGAAAGGTTGTTCTGGGCTAGATCCCAAAAATCGACGTCGTCACAACTTTTATAAATCTTTTGTGGCTCCTTGCTGTTCACGCCCAAGGGCGTCCCGTAGTCTACGCCTTAGCGCCCCCTACCACTACCTTCCATCAGCTCTCAGCTTCTCACAAGACAACAAAAAGTACCCGCTGCTGCTCGCGCCCTACGGCACCTCCAGCTCACACGGCAGCTACCACTCATAACTACAATCTCCGTAGTAGAGTGGGTAGCAATGCCGAGCATCAGCCCCGCCCCGTCTTCTTCCCCCTCTTTTCCGGCAGCAATCGTGTAGGTAAGGGAAACATACTCTTATTCCCTTCCACCTTTTGCACCGTTTGCTTTCCTAGATGTTCTGGTCTCCGCTACGGCAACCCCCGACGGGCTTCATTGCGCCATGTTGCCAGGCAGCAATCCCAAATACACCAGGTACCCCAATGCTTACCCAGGGAAGTTCAGTCCCAGGGCGACAACATCAATTGCGTCCTAGCCTTTCACAACCCAGGCGTAGTCACCCGTCACTTACTCCCAGAGTGACGACATCTCCCCCGCTGCTCTTCAGAATTCTGCAGTTAAATTTTTATGGATTAACTGGGAAGATCACTGAGATAGTTGATTTCAAGAAGCGGCACAACATCCGCATTGCTGCGATTCAAGAGACTAAACTCACAGCAAGATCTTCTCTGCATACCTGTTCTGGGTAAAATGTGCACAGAAAAGATCGCGAGAGCGGGAATGGAGGCGGTATCGCGTCTCTGTGCAATATCATATATTTGATCCCGACATCGGCCGCAGGGGCAATGTCTTAGAACGTCACGGCTTATCTGTCCGATCAGGCGATGAAACCTAGAAGTCATCAACATCCACATCCCTCCTGCCACCTGCTGCCCCAGTAAATACCACCCTAATAGCAGCGCCTCACTCACTGGCGATAATCGCATTATCTTAGGCGATTTCAATGCCCATCACGATCTATGGAATTCAAACTTTCAGGGGGCAGCAGGGGTGAGATTTTGGCGGATCAAATAGAAGAAACGACGTTCTGCGCATTAAACGGAGACGTCCCCACTCGTATAGTGGGAAGCTGTCACAGTTCGCCAGATATATCAATCGTGAGCGCAGGTCTCGTAAACTGGGTTAACTGGCAAACGATGGTAACACTGGCATCCCACCACCTTCAAATACTTATTTCGCTCGAGCGTACCGCCGACTTCATCGTCACAAAAAAGCGCTCTTTCATAAACTTTAAAAAAGGAAAGTGGGATGAATACGAATCCTTTACAGACAGCCGCTTTGCTGACCTCCTTATCCCGACAGATGCTCGCCAAAGGGAGCGTTCTTTCCGAAAGGTCATTGAATCCGCCTCGGCTCGCTTTTTTCCCGCCGGAAGAATTCCCGAAATTCGGCCTCATTTTTGGGCGGAGGCCTCAAATTTAGCGAGAGAACGTGACCGTATAAGATAGCTGGATCCCGGAGACCCCCAAATAAGGGATATAAGCCAACGCATCAGATTGCTTCTGTATGAACACAAGCAGGCGAAATGGGAGGAGCATCTAAGTGGTTGTAACCTCTCTGCCGGTGTGGGTAAGTTTTGGTCCACCGTAAAGTCCCAATCGAATCCGTCAAAGCACAACGACAAAATTTCTATCGCGTTTGGCGATAAAGTGCTGTCGGATGCGAAAAATGCACGAGCGTTTTTTTCCGGCAATATATAATGCATTCTAAGGTTGACGCACATAAACATAAATTCAGCGTCTTTGCATCATTTTGCATTACTAACGTCGTGTGTGAAAAAATAGGCAAATATACATACATACGTTGGTACAAGCGTACCAACAGCAAATAATAAAAAGTCGAACATTCATACACTCCAATGTACAAATGATAATTTTACATGAATTGAAACAAACGGGAAATAAATCCTTCGATTTCTTCCTTTTGTTTCATTATTTCACTACGGCGCGTGGAGAGAAATAAGGGTAAGAAAAATTTAATAATTAAAATTATGCTGTTTAGTACTTATTATTAATTATTTCTTTTTCTTTTCAGGTGATTGAAAACCTTCGTAAATCTGTTGTGTATGATTAACCTAGAGAGGTAGGATTGTCCTTGAATGGGATTTTAACTACCATCCGACCATCAGAGTTTCGAGTAACGGGGTCGTTATATAATTTTTCACTACTATATTGTTTAGGGGTCCAAACGTGCACATTTGTTGTAACTTCTTCAATCTGCCAAAGTTTTTGAAATTTACTTCTATAGCGGCATGCATTTGAGAAAAACTGTAATGAAATTGGAAGACAACAAACATATGAATGTTGTTGTTGCGAAGCGACAACCACACCAAACTCATATAGCAAAAGCACCATAGACAATCTTAAGTACGGCATATAACATGAAAATGAAAACGTCTGTATGGCACATGTGGTAAGCGTGCGAATGAGCACGCAAAAGTCGCGGATTCCAGGTTGGCTACTTTTTATACTCAGTTGAGCAGAGCTCACAGAGTATATAACTTTGATTGGATAACGGTTGGTTGTACAGGTATAAAGGAATCGAGATAGATATAGACTTCCATATATCAAAATCATCAGTATCGAAAAAAATTCGATTGAGCCATGTCCGTCCGTCCGTCCGTCTGCCGTTAACACGATAACTTCAGTAAATTTCGAGGTATCTTGATGAAATTTAGTATGTAGGTTCCTGGGCACTCATCTCAGATCCCTATTTAAAATGAACGATATCGGACAATAACCACGCCTACTTTTTCGATATCGAAAATTTCGAAAAATCGAAAAAGTGCGATAATTCATTACCAAATACGGAGTAAGCGATGAAACTTGGTAGGTGAGTTGAACTTATGACGCAGAATAGAAAGCTATTAAAATTTTGGACAATGGGCGTGCCATAGCCCACTTTTAAAAGAAGGTAATTTAGAAGTTTTGCAAGCTGTAATTTTGCAGTCGTTGAAGATATCATGATGAAATTTGGCAGGAACGTTACTCTTATTACTATATGTCTGCTTAATAAAAATTAGCAAAACCGGAGAAAAAACACGCCCGCTTTTTAAAAAAAAATTTTTTTAATTCAAATTTTAAAAGAAAAGTTAATATCTTTACAGTATATAAGTAAATTATGTCAACATTTAACTCCAGTAATGATATGTTGCAACAAAATGAAACAATAAAAGAAAATTTCAAAATGGGCGTGGCTCCGCCCTTTTTCGTTTAATTTGTCTAGGATAATTTTAATGCCATAAGTCGAACAAAAATTTACCAATCCTTGTGAAATTCGGTAGAGGCTTAGATTCTAGGACGATAACTGTTTTCTGTGAAAAAGGGCGAAATCGGTTGAAGCCACGCCCAGTTTTTATATACAGTCGACCGTCTGTCCTTCCGCTCGGCCGTTAACACGATAACTTGAGCAAAAATCGATATATCTTTACTAAACTCAGTTCACGTTCTAATCTGAACTCACTTTGTATTGGTGTAAAAAATGGCCGAAATCCGACTTTGAATTCGATATCGGTTTCGATGATATCAAAAATTACGAAAATTTAAAAAAATGCCATAATTATATACCAAATACGTAAAAAGGGATGAAACATGGTAATTGTATTTGTCTATTCTGTAAAGAAAGCGAAACAACACCTTTTAGTCGTTTAAGTTTTTTTGTTTTTATTTTTACAAGACAAATGTTTCAACACTCGCATGGTGTCTTCTTCAGTTGCTAGTTTTCAACTAACCATTGTCAACAGAAATAACAAAGTAACAAAGTAAGCCTATCCAAATTTGTCAAATATTATCGGCTAATACAATGAAAAAGCAAAAAGACATAAAGAGAGTATAATACAACAACAAAATTAAGTAATAACAAAATGTGGATCAAACGAAGTTTAATGGAAAGCTGAGTAAAGATTTGTATACAGTGGGCCACTATCACGATTCACTGACACACTTTTATTTACATAAATATGTAGGGATTCTAAAATATTTAATCTACTGATATTACATTCTATTTTAATTAATTTACAGTCGTCTTCACTTATCGAGTGTTGATTCGATAATGCATGTTCGGCGATGCCACTTTTGGGCTCAATACTTTGTATGTATTTTAAATGCTCATTGAACCTGATTCGTACAATGCGCGTCGATTGGCCTATGTACTTTGCACCGCATTCTACTCCGTCGTCATTTATATGAGAGCAAGTGATTGAGTACACTCCAGGATTGTCCAAAATGTCACCTTTATCCTTGGATGATCTCAATAAGGCCTTCAGTTTTGTTGTTGATTTTGGAGCCAAATTTAAACCAGATTTTTTAAAGATATGTTTCATATCAGAAAAACAATATGAGTCGTAAGTCATGCTGCACCAAGTCATGTTGTCTTTTTCGCCTACTGTGCCGAAAAACGAACTGCACTCTTTTTGCAATTTTTTGCGCTGGTGTTTTTTTATTAGCTGCTCTACCATGCTGGCGCAATACCCATTAGTTTCTGCGATGCTCACTATTTTGTGTTTTTCTTTGTTGTAAGCTGCACAGCTTAGTGGGACGTTAATAAGGCGATGAACCATAGAATTGAAGGCAGCTAATTTATGCGAGTAGTGATGGTTCGATTCTATTGGGATAAATCGATCAGTCGATGTTGGCTTACGATATATGTCGAATTCGATCCTCCGTCGGTATTGTGTTTCAGCATTAAGTCCAGAAAAGGTAACTCATTATTTGTTTCAAACTCACATGTGAATTGGATGTTTACATTAATGGAGTTAAATAAATTCGTTTGATCCATATTTTGTTATTACTTAATTTTGTTGTTGTATTATACTCTCTTTATGTCTTTTTGCTTTTTCATTGTATTAGCCGAACAATGGTTAGTTGAAAACTAGCAACTGAAGAAGACTCAATGCGAGTGTTGAAACATTTGTCTTGTAAAAATAAAAACAAAAAAACTTAAACGACTAAAGGGTGTTGTTTCACTTTCTTTACAGTGTCGAAAGTCGTTTAGCACTCAAAAATAATTTAATTTAATTGAATTAAATAATTAATTATGCCGGTCACCGAACCTAGTGAGTTGTTCTATTTTCAAAAAACCAAGGAGAAAATTTGTTCTCTGTTGTCGGACGTTTGGTTTTTATCCAGATGCAGAAACCTAAGAGTAATGCCTAAATTCATAGATTTTTCGGTTAAGTGCAAACGCAAGTGCCCTCTTGGAAAAACAAATGTGGAAAAAGCTAAGGTGTATTGGTTAAGTCACGCCCTAAAACAAAAACACGCTCATTTAGCTTCATGTGAATTACTAGCTTATAAACTTCACAAATCTTTAGCCTGCAAGCTTTCTTCCGTAGTTTGGGATGTTTTCTTCATTAAATTGAACGCAAAAATTGATCGTCTTTCCCAGCTTCACATGCAAAGGAAAAGATTGAAGTTGGGAAAATTGAAACAATCAAAACCGCGCAGGTTGCCGTCTAGTAAATTCATTCCTGGCTTTTTAATCAACAAATCGGACGCGACCTTAGAAAATAATGAAATCAATCTTTTAAATAAAGGCTTAAAATTTGCGTTACCCAACAAACGTTCACCTACGCAGGATATTATCGTTGATTCTGAGTTAGCTCTTGGTAGATTGGATTCCGAAGTAGCCGACAATGTGCGTTACAATATAAAAAAGTCTTATCATCGAAGTCCACTTCAAATAATATTAGTTACACCAACTATTTGCATGGCGCCGTAAAGTCGTTAAACGAAAAGTATGTTTACATAACAAAAGCCGATAAAGGTAACTGTGTTGTTGTACTAAATGAGCACGATTACAACAACGGGATGAGCGCACTGATAGGGAAGGAAATTACATTAAAATAAAAAATCCTCTCCCAAAGATGAAAAGACAAGTGGTAGAATGTAGGAAAAAGTATGCCAATCTGTTCGGTCGCCGCTGGAACAAAAGAATGTATAAATCGTATGTACGAGTCCCCTGTTTGTATGGTTTATACAAAGCTCATAAACCAGGAAATAAGTTCCGACCAATTATCGCTGGGTACACTTCGCACATAGCAAACATTGCGTCATGGTTGAGCGATTATTTCGGGAAACTTAAGAGTTTCGATAGTTTTTCAATCGAAAATTCATTTGAACTAATCGATAAGATTAAAACTGTGAAGTTCAATCCCAATGAGTGTTTTGCGTCGTTCGATATCACTTCCTACTTTTCTAACGTTCCAAGAAATGGTGCCTTGGATTCTTTACGTATCTGGTTAGACAACCAAAATATAAATCCACTGGTGGTTAGCGCCTTGTTCGAGTTGACCGTGGTTTGTATAAATCAATCTTTCTTCTAGTTTAGAGGGGAATTCTTTGAACAAATGGATGGTTTACCTATGGGTTTGAATATTAGCCCATTCCTACGCAAGTTATTCATGAATACAGTTGAAGAACAGCTTATTAAAAGTTCTATTTTCCCACGTTTTTATAGTCGATATGTCGATGACTGTATTGTTATTATAGAGAGAGAGAAAATACAGCAGACATTGAATTTATTTAACTCCATTAATGTAAACATCCAATTCACATGTGAGTTTGAAACAAATAATGATTTACCTTTTCTGGACTTAATGCTGAAACATAATACCGACGGAGGGATCGAATTCGACATATATCGTAAGCCAACATCGACTGATCGATTTATCCCAATAAAATCGAACCATCACTACTCGCATAAATTAGCTGCCTTCCATTCTATGGTTCATCGCCTTATTAACGTCAGCATGGTAGAGCAGCTAATAAGAAAACACCAGCGCAAAAAATTGCAAAAAGAGTGCACTTCGTTTTTCGGCACAGTGGGCGAAAAAGACAACATGACTTGGTGCAGCATGACTTACGACCCATATTATTTTTCTGATATGAAACATATCTTTAAAAAAGCTGGTTTAAATTTGGCTCCAAAATCAACAACAAAACTGAAGGCCTTATTGAGATCATCCAAGCATAAAGGTGACATTTTGGACAATCCTGGAGTGTACTCAATCACTTGCTACCATATAAATGACGACGGAGTAGAATGCAGTGCAAAGTACATAGGCCAATCGACGCGCACTGTACGAATCAGCTTCAATGAGCATTTAAAATACATACAAAGTATTGAGCCCAAAAGTGGCATCGCCGAACATGCATTATCGAATCAACACTCGATAAGTGAAGACGACTGTACATTAATTAAAATAGAATCTAATATCAGTAGATTAAATATTTTAGAATCAATACATATTTATGTAAATAAAAGTGTGTCAGTGAATCGTGATAATTGCCCACTGTATACAAATCTTTACTCAGCTTTCCATTAAACTTCGTTTGATCCATATTTTGTTATTACTTAATTTTGTTGTTGTATTATACTCTCTTTATGTCTTTTTGCTTTTTCATTGTATTAGCCCATAATATTTGACAAATTTGGATAAGCTTACTTTGTTACTTTGTTATTTCTGTTGACAATGGTTAATTGAAAACTAGCAACTGAAGAAGACACCATGCGAGTGTTGAAACATTTGTCTTATAAAAATAAAAACAAAAAAACTTAAACGACTAAAAGGTGTTGTTTCACTTTCTTTACAGTGTCGAAAGTCGTTTAGCACTCAAAAATAATTTAATTTAATTAAATTAAATAATTAATTATTTGTCTATTGACGCAAAATATAACTTTAGAAAAAAACTTTGTTAAATGGGTGTGACACCTACTATATTAAGTAGAAGAAAATGAAAAATTTTGCAGGGCGAAATCAAAAGCCCATGGAATCTTGGAAGGAATACTGTTCGTGGTATTACATATATAAATAAATTAGCGGTACCCGACAGATGATGTTCTGGATCACCCTGGCCCACATTTTGGTCGATATCTCGAAACCGCCTTCACATATACAACTAAGGGCCACTCCCTTTTAAAATCCTCATTAATACCTTTAATTTGATACCCATATCGTACAAACATATTCTAGAGTCCACATATAGAACTAAGGCCCACTCCTTTTTAAAATACTCATTAACACCTTTCATTTGATACCCATATCGTACAAAAAAATTCTAGAGTCACCCCCGGCCCACCTTTATGGCGATATCTCGAAAAGGCATCCACCTATAGAACTAACGCCCACGCCCTTTTAAAATACTCATTAGCACCTTTCATTTGATACCCATATCGTACAAACAAATTCTAGAGTCACCCCTGGTCCACCTTTATGGCGATATCTCGAAAAGGCGTCCACTTATAGAACTAAGGCCCATGCCCTTTTAAAATACTCATTAACACTTTTAATTTGATACCCATATTGTACAAACGCATTCTAGAGTCACCTCTGGTCCACGTTTATGGCGATATCCCGAAAAGGCGTCCACCCATACAACTAAGACCCACTCCCTTTAAAATACTATTTAATACCTTCCATTTGATACACATGTCATACAAACACATTCCAGGGTTACCCTAGGTTATTTTTACAACATGGTGATTTTCCCTTACTTTGTCTCCACAGCTCTCAACTAAGTATGTATTGTTCGGTTACACCCGAACTTAGCCTGCCTTACTTGTTCTAATTTGTTTTTTTGTTCATATAATTTCTTTTTTTTTCATATAATTTCTTTTTTTATCTTTAATATATGTTTTTTTTAATCATTAAATGCGAAACGTCACTTATCATAATTTGCCTTTGATTTGTCTTTGTAATGGAATTTATTACGGTTGTGATATTTTGTGAGAAATAGAATTACCGATATCTGTAAACAAATGAATTTTCATAATTTTGTTGGTTACGTTTAGGGACCGATATGCCGAAAGATAACAACGGGGCTCGTGATAGACGGCGAAATGCTAAATTAAAGAAGTAAACTTCTATTCTATTTTCTATTTTTTTTTTAAGTATAAAATCACCATTCTTTTATTTGAGAGTTTAAAACCACACTCCGGTGCCAGAGAGTTTAAAAGCTAATTATAAAATCACCATTCTTTTATTTGGGAGTTTAAAACCACACTCCGGTGCCAGAGAGTTTAAAAGCTAATTTACCATACTTATATACATATGTAAATATTTGAATTAAATGAAGTGATGCGACAGAGCAATCGAACTTTTTCAACAATATTAACAAAAATTGGTGATGGCCAGCTGTTAGACGAGGAAGAGTTGGAATTAATGGAGTCACGATTTTACTGCGAAGAGGAGGCTGACACAATTTGCACAAATGGTATACGATTGTTCTTCGATAATCATTCAGTTGCTAATTACAATAATAAAATTTTAAACACGGCAATCGAAAAAGTCATTTCCGAAGCAACAGATTTATACATTGGTTGCCAAAGTGTTGAACAAACTTTTATGAGGCAAAAATGACACAATATGTCCGTTATCGATACAGGAGGTTTGCCTTATGAATTTACGTTGGTTATAAATAAACCATACATCCTAACAACTAATATTGGCGTGTCAGATGGGTAAGCTAATGGCGCTACAGGAAACTTAATTTTTATGGAATATAATGACAATGGGGAGATTGGTCGTTTATGGCTGCATTTCGCTGATTTTGCTGAAACTGGTTAAAAAATCAGTAGAAAAGCAGCGGCGTTAATACATAAGTACAATATTTCACAACTGGCAGTGCCAATAGACCGAAGAACTTCCTCTATACCATTAACACGCAATAAAACAGTTCTTGTAAAGCGAAACCATTTTCCTCTGGTCTCTGCGTGTGCGATAACGATTCATAAGTCACAAGGCGGTACATTTGGTGAGATCGTCTACCAGTATAATAAATCACATGCTCAACTGCTACTATACGTCGCATTATCACGAGTAACATCGATCCAAGGGCTTCATTTTGTCTCAAAAAAAAAAAAATGATAGAACATTTTATCACGGCCGGAGACCAACAGATTCCACAATTGAATTGCGAGCTGAATTTGAAAAGCTTAACTTGAATCGACTTGAAACAATTGAAAATGTATTATATGATTTTAAAAATGCGAGAAATGGATTGTCATTATTCACTTTTAACTGCCACAGCTTACGCGCCCATTGACAAGATATTTAACTAGACAGAATAGCATCATCGTCGGATTTTCTAATTCTTTCTGAGACGTGGATTGATAATGATACGTTTTTAGACATTCCCAATGTCGATAAAGTCATCCAATTTAAAATATCATATACAAGAGCTGGTGGGGTTGCAATTACCATAACACACATGACCGGGGTAGTGTTGTTACTCCACAAAAACACTCAACGCAAAACAATTGGAATCATTGTCCGTTCAGATTTCTAAGGTGGGAAAAATATGTGCTTGTGAGAGTACATTGGGTAGCAACAAAACAATTGTAATTGTAGCAATTTATATTTCTCCCAATAAAGCAATAACTAAAATTATTGAATTCATCCACGAGGGTTTAATAAAATATACCACAAAAGACTACCACAAAATGCCGATGATTTTAAGTGGAGATTTCAATGTAAATTTTGGCTCGGATACATCGATCGCGGCCACCGCGGTGTGATGGTAGCGTGCTCGGCCTATCACACCGTATGCCCTGGGTTCGCATCCCGGGCAAAGCAACATCAAAATTTTAGAAATAAGGTTTTTCAATTAGAAGAAGATTTTTCTAAGCGGGGTCGCCCCTCGGCAGTGTTTGGCAAGCACTCCGGGTGTATTTCTGCCATGAAAAGCTCTCAGTGAAAACTCATCTGCCTTGCAGATGCCGTTCGGAGTCGGCATAAAACACGTAGGTCCCGTCCGGCCAATTTGTAGGGAAAATCAAGAGGAGCACGACGCAAATTGGAAGCGAAGCTCGGCCTTAGATCTCTTCGGAGGTTATCACGCCTTACATTTTTTTTTTTATTTACATCGATCTCATTAATTGGATTTCTCGCCACCAAATTTAATTTAAAGCTTTGCAGCAGTCGCTTGAATCTACAACGCGATCAAAAACAGCAATTGACGCCGTGTTTCAAAGGAACATTGTATCTTTGTAGAATTTTGATTAATAATAATAAAATTAAAATCTAAAAATATTCCTAAGTTTAATTTAAAGAAGGTTACACTTTAGAATTACCGATATCTTTCAACAAACAAATTTTCAGAGTATAAAATCACCATTCATTTATTTCAGAGTTTTTAGAGTATAAAATCCCCATTCCATTATTTCAGAGTTTATAATTCAACATCACCACACTCATATAGCAGCTAGTGATGCTTTGTATATATATGTGTGTGTGGAATTTTACGAACACACCACACTCATATAGCAAAAGCACCATAGACAATCTTAAGTACGGCATTTGACTTTAAAATTAAAACGTCTGTATGGCACATGTGGTAAGCGTGCCAATGAGCGCGCAAAGGTCGCGTTTTCGAGGCTTGCTACTTTTTCTAATTTGTTTTTTTTTTTCATATAATAACTTTTTTTTCATATAATTTCTTTTTTTATCTTTAATATACATATGTTTTTTTTTAATCATTTAATGCGAAACGTCACTTACATCATAATTGCATTGGATTTGTCTTTGTAATGGAATTTATTACGGTTGTGATATTTTGTGAGAAATAGAATTACCTATATCTGTAAACAAATGAATTTTCATAATTGTGTTGGTTACGTTTAGGGACCGATATGCCGAAAGATAACAACGGGGCTCGTGATAGACGGCGAAATGCTAAATTAAAGAAGTAAACTTCTCCTGGGTGTGCACCGCACACACTTATTTTTTTTTTTCAACTTTGAATCGATGGAGTCCTCACAAACAGGTACGCAGTTCGGTTTGAGCATATTAGAGCTAGTACGATAGCGTCCTGAAACGACCCAACGCAGTAATGTTTTTTGTAAAATAGGAAGATTTTTATAAAGTTTTATTTGCCTTACAGAAGGTAAGCTGAAAAAGCTCTCTGTCCCTAAAAGCAAATAAATTTTTGTGGATTTATAAAATTGGTCATCAGTAGGCATAACGGTTGATGGGATTTGCCATGAAAGCGATGTGCGACGTGATTTAAAACGTGAGTGGTAGTTGAAACCCTGTTACTTGCGACTTAATGTTCGTAGATGTTTTATATTTAATATTGGTAGAGGACTCACCTATACTTTTGATCTCAATGTTATGTTTGCTGCGTGGGGCATCAATTTTTGCGAAAGTTCATCCGCGATAAAGTTTACCTATGCGCAGGAGTCAAGCAAGTCTCCGCCAAGACGATAATTTCCGGAAGCGTCGCTAAACAAACCCATAGCCGTGGCGAGGATAACGTGGTCCGACAAAGTGTTGTTCATGTGTGTGTGAACGACGGATGGCAAAGAAGTATTTGATACTCCGGAGTCATCAAACTATGGTGTGGACGGGAGCAAACTCTACACTGGAACGTTGATGTGCAGCTCGACAATTGATGTCCCTTCGACTGGCAATTAATGCAAAGACCCATTTTCTCCACATGGTCAAAGCGTTGCGACACAATGAGACCCATGAACCTGTCGCAGTTTTGTATTTTGTGGGTGTTGCTAGAACCCACCGAACACGATATATTTGAGCAAGCAAATGAATAACCCTTGATTTGATTCTTTACCTTTGATGCCTTAATGGGGCTATGACGTACAGGTCCAACGGCCTGGGCATTGTCAGTTGAGTTGAGGTATTGGCAACGTCTATCTAAAACTTTGGTACAATCTGTCCACCTCGGTAGTGTTTTGAAATCCAACGACTCCTTCAATTTACAAAAACATGCATGTATGGAGTACTCGCGATTTTTGCAGGGCAACGTCCACAGAAAAAATCGCGAGAGCGGAAATGGAGACGTTCTCACGTTTATCACCCACCATCGTTTATCCCGACATCAGCCGCAGGGACAATGTCCTGGAACGCCAAGGCATATTTGTCCGGTCAGGCGATGTAAATTTAGAAATCATCCACATCTACATCCCTCTTGTCACCTGTTGCCGCATTGAATCATCAGCGCACTACTCACTGGCGATGATCGCATTATCTTAGGCGATTTCAATGCCCACCAGGATTTACGGCATTCTAACCTACAGACGGAAAGCAATGGCGAGATGTTTCCCCCACAAGTATGGTATAAAGCTGTCATAGTTCGCCAGATATATCAACCGTGAGCGCAAGACTAGTAAACTGCGTCAAATGACAGCCGATTGTAACATTTGAATCCGACCGTTCGAGCGATCTCCCGACTTTATCACCACTGAACAATGATCAATTTTGATGCCCTCCATATCCAAACTGATGCTAGTCAAGGGAATCGTGCTTTCCACAAGGTCGTTAAATCCGCTTTAGTTGGTTTTATTCTCGCCTGAAGAATCCCGGAAATCCGGCCACATTTTCCAGCGGAGGCCCCAACTCTAGCGAAAGAACGTGACCTTATATGACAGCACGACCCAGGCAACCACAAATAAGGGATACAAACCAACGCATCAGATTGCTACCGGATGAATACAAGCGGGCGAAATGGGAGGAGCACTTAAAGAATTGTAACATCTCTGCCGATGTAGGTAAGCTATGGTTCACCGTAAAGTCGCTATCGAATTTGACTAAGCACAATGACAAAATCTCCATCGCTTTTGGGGAAAAAGTGCTAACAGATGCGAAAAAAAAGCGCGAGCTCTTTCTGCCGACAATATGTAATGCATTCTACGGTTGACAAAGCCAGACGGCGGGCCACAGACGCGCACACAAGCATAATCACAGCGCGTCCTCCATTACCATCACCGCCAAAGAGGTTGAGGGTGCCATAGTTCAGGCTAAACTATCTAAAGCAGTAGACCCAGACTGCGTGGACATTACGATGCTTAAAAAACTAGGTAAAGAGGGATTTAGTTATCTAGCGCATGTCCTCATCCTCTCCCTGCCAATCTTCGTCATTCCCGAAAAATGGAAACATAGGAAATTCTTGTCATCCGGTATCTCTTTTATCGCCAGTATTCAAGACACTTGAAGCCATTCTACTTCCTTATTTCACTGCAATTTTGCGTCTTGCAATCCCCAGCATCGCTTTCGAAAACTGCATAGCACTACCACCGCGCTAAATGCCATTAACGTGAAATAAATTGCGGATTAGATCAAACACCACACATGGGACAGTACTCGTTGCGCTAGACCTGTCAAAAGCTTTTGATGCGGTCAACCACGGCACGCCAAGTCTCTAAAGGTGGACCTAAATTTTATCTGACTGGTTGGCAAGCATCGGTGCAATTCAGTAACATAACATCTAAACACAGAAGAATTAAACAAGGGGTATTACAGGGTGGTGTCCTATTCCAACTTCCGTTTAACTTCTACATATCCAAGCTACCTTCACAACCAGAAGGAGTAACTATTGTTACCTACGCCGGTAACTGCACAATAATGGCCACAGGCTCACGATGAGCTTTATAATAAAACTAGCAGGTATCTCTCTGACCTCCCCAGTGTTTTCGCCGCGAGAAACACTGACTTTGTCACCGACCAATTCATCGGCGAACTTATGGCGAGATGGACGCGCCAAATGTCGACCATATTCAACATCCACGTCGGTGGCATTTCGCTACGACTGTCTCACACCCAAAAACTTGGGTGTGACGTTCGTTCAGGATTTACATTTTGGAGAGCATGAAACCGCAATTTTTCCTAAAATCTATAGCCGTAATAAAATTAAAGGTTACTCACTGGAAGAAAATACAGGCCTGCCAAAATACTGCCCTCAGAACCGCTACGGGCTGGCTTCTTTTATCCCCAGAACACCACCTACATAATGAGGCTAGAGTACTCCCCATTAGGGAGATAAATGAAATGCTGAACATACAATTTCTGTTGAATGCCCAAGCATCCCAACAGACATCTGATTGATGGGGCTACACCTCCCAGGGGCTCCGTAAGTATTATGCGGAAACACGGCACCTGAGAACACAGCCGTGTGAAGCAAAAAAGCGCAAACAGGTCCTCAGTGATATCCACAAACAGGCGTCGGACCTCTATCCCAGGAATTGTCCGGAAAATGCAGTTCTTAAAGAAAAATACCCTGAACCCGCAGAAGAGAAACGCACTCTCCCTAAGAAAACGCGCGTCACTCTAACTCAACTTCGATCTGGGTACTGTAACACATTACACTCCTACATATCCAGAATCAACCCTAATATACAAAATGTATGTATGGCATGATTTCTGCCAGCAGCCCCGCCTCAAAGTTCTAATCGTGGTAGCGAGACGGGTTTTACTGGAGCTACTCGGGTTTTTGCTAGAAGAAAGTGTATGAAAACCTGATCGTCCCTTTTTACGCGCATGTATACCGCTGCAGCATATGGTTTTTCGGAGGCGTCACAGAAGCCGTTAATTTCTATGTCGTCTTCCAGTGAAAAATTTACCCACCGCGGTATCATGATGTTATCTATTTTGCCGTAGTGTTGGGTAGATCCAGTATACGTAATGCTCCTTTTAATTTTTCCTACAATTCCTTTTTTATTTAAAAATGTTGCTACCACATTCGTCAAATAAAATGGACTTGGGTATAAAAAATGCAGATATCATAGCAAATATTTTACCATTATACGTTCTTATTGCGTTTAAAAAGCTTTTCATAATAATTTGAAAAACTCTACGGTTTCTATGCTTTTTTATATTTAAAGAAGTTGCCTCATGTAACTCTGGACTGAAAAATTTTCGACTGACATAAAATTAAAATGGTGTGGAACACAGCATAAAGAATTTTTCAATGTTTTACGTTCCTGCACAATTGACCATTTTCAACCGAAACAACAAAGGCAACCCAAATTTTTCACTTATGTTAACTTAACCTAGTACTAGTCAGAAATACGTCAACAGCTTGTATTAATACACAACCATTTTATATCACTCTAAAGTGAGTGTGAGCAATCTCATAAATAGGTACGATACGGAATGGTCACAAAAGTTCCCCATATTCTTTAAAAATGTTACTGGAGATTTAATGAGTTTCATCTTGACAGATAAGGGGGCCATTTTACTAGCCAATTTCCGAATATACTATTTTCTGGGAAGTGATGCAAAATCTCGGTGAGTATTCAAATCAGATGTTTATCCTAAACTCCGTTTGGTTTAGCTTAAAAGTTAAATAGAGCTTGTTGCTATGCGAATGAAACCTATTTTTACAAAATATATTGCTGAAAGAGGTTTTTTCAGAACAAATAAAATGATTGTTTTTTTTCGATTTAGGGCTTATGTTGCGGCATATTATGAACAGGACGCCTTGTAATAGTGGGAAAAGTTCATGAGTTCCATATTGAAATCCCTGATGTTGGTGTTCAAGGCAGGTATGATAGGTATATATCAAGAACTTTAGCGGCGGACAGACGGACCTATTTCCTTTTGAAATGAACACACATCGATTTGTTGTTGGTATTTTGGTAAAACACACACACACCGTAGCAGAGAGGTAGACCTGGCCGAGGAATGTAAGGTGGACTGTAACCGAAGGTTGGTGAGTCGGTGGATCGATTTCCCCAAACGACCGGAGGTCGGTGGAATCGATGCACGTAACAAGTGGGCAGCTGGTGGATTTGCAGCGGGCCGGTGGATATGGCTGGTGGATCGGTATCCAAGCAACCGAAGGTTGGTGAAACCGATACACGTCGTTGGTTGACAATTGGTGGATTCCGACAGATCGGTGAATACGGAGGGGGATCGTTGGATCGATTTCCAAGCAACCGAAAGTTGGTGAAACCGATACAAGTCCCAGGTTGACAGTTGGTGGATTACGGCGGGTCGGTGAATACGACTTGTGCATTCCGGTGAGTCGGCGGACACGGCAGGTGGATCGTTGGATCGATTCCCAAGCAACCGAAGATTGGTGAAACCGATACAAGTCCCTGGTTAACAAGTTGGTGGATTACGGCGGGTCGGTGAATACGGCTGGTGTATTCCGGTGAGTAGGTGGACACGGCAGGTGGATCTTTGGATCGATTTCCAAGCAACCGAAGGTTGGTGAAACCGATACAAGTCTCTTGTTGACAAGTTGGTGGATTACGGAGTGTCGGTTAATACGGCTGGTGTATTCCGGTGAGTCGGTGGACATAGCAGGTGGATCGCTGAATCGATTTACAAGCAACCGAAGGTTGGTGAAACCGATACAAGTCCCTGGTTGACAAGTTGGTGGATTACGGAGTGTCGGTGAATACGGCTGGTGTATTCCGGTGAGTCGGTGGACATAGCAGGTGGATCGTTGGATCGATTTACAAGCAACCGAAGGTTGGTGAAACCGATACAAGTCCCTGGTTGACAAGCTGGTGGACTATGGTGAGCCGGATGGTGGATCGATTTGTGAGCAACCAAAGGTTGGTGAAACCGAAACGCGTCACCAATTAATACGGTGGTGACTTCCGGTGAACCGGGAGTTAGTTACTGAACCCAATTTGTTCGGTGGTTTCTTCCCGTAGATGGGGAGATGACTCACCTGTGTCGGAGGGAAACTGTGAGGTGGAAATTAAATCTCCTCACTCACTACTCCCTGGACACACAAAAAGGAAACGACTGAGGTCGCCCACTTCGAACAGGATGGAAGGTACCAGACAAAGTAATGGTATCCGCTCACACGCATGGGGTGCGGATCTTACCTTGCTGGTGGCTGAGCTTTCGCTAATCATGAAATGATGGTTATTTTACTTCAGTAGAAGTGGATATGAAAAGGTTGAGAATTAAACGCCGTCTTAGCTAGACGATCGGTGCGCGAATGAAATGCTTACCCATTATTACTTGCATTTGTCAGTGCCAGTCATTCGCTTGCAGCCAGCTGTTACAGTGGTGGCGTATGTAATAGGGACAGTGCCTTGGTTAAGTGGGGTGCATGTAGAAAATACTTGTAATGCAGGTAAAACGGCATTACAATGATAGAAGGGTTTGCTTAAAAAAAAAGTTTATTCCTGTTAGAGTAATTTTCAAAATGAGAAGGAGTGTCCGTGAGAAAAGTTCTTCGAAACGTTTATGGACGTGTTGGCGATGGCGAGTACCGAAGAAGATTTAACAATGATCTTAACGAGCTTTTATGCAGATATCAATATAGTCCAGAGAATTAAAATGCAGCGGCTGCGCTGGCTAGGCCATGTTATGAGAATTAAGGATGACGTTCCGGCTAAGAAAGTCTTTCCATCGGAGCCCGCTTATGGAAGCAGAGGAAGAGGGCGGCCCCACGTCGGTGGAAGGACCAGGTGAAAAACGAATTAAACTCTCTTGTTGTGACCAATTGGCGCCAGTTGGCAGATATAAGAAGCGACTGGTGCGCCTTGTTGGACAGCCATAACCGTTTAAACGGTTAAGAGCCAATTTCGTAAGTAAGTAAGTAAGTATGGTATGTTTTAAAGCTGGCATTAATGTCATACATAAAAGATGAGCCACAGATCATTTTCCATCTAAAACTCATTATCGTTAAAATTGCTGATGGAGGGTATTGAATATAAGCCGATGATAAGCCAATTTATTTACATAATGAACAGCATATATTAACAGTTATGTTGGTTAGAGCAGCATATATTAAGAGTTGCGTTGGTTAGAGGTATAACTTAACTCTCAAACGGGAAAGGCTGCCTTGAGGCAGCCTTTGTTAAAAACTCTAATTTTTAGCGGCCGTTGCAATTTTCACTACAAAATATATTAATATTGTTTCTTCGAAATTTAGTTATTATGTTATGCTCACTTTTTTATTTTTCTCCGTTCTGGGTAAGCTCATACTTTCATTTTAGAACGCGATTCGAGTGAGTTTATGTATAACATTTACTGTGCTGAAGATAAAACATTTCATTGAAAAATAATTGAACTTGTGCTTGTGTTCTTGATTCGAAAATTTAATAGAAAGTTTAGGCGAGTATAAACTGTTGATAAATATATCTAGCGACTGTGTAAATGAGGGGGTTAAGATACTTGGCTTGGATATCATACGTGGTTTCAGGCTCTGGATCAGGGACTGGTATCAGTCTTAGGCTGGCCATAGTGACGAATTTTCACGCGTGATCAGTTATCACGTCCTGCACGAGGTGCCTCTGCTTCTACTGATAATTGCGGATCTAGAGAGGACAACTCGATAAAACCCGCACCCCTGAGTCATTGTGCCAAGCTCAGAGGAGGGAGGACCCTATTAAGGGTCAAGATCGGCATACAACAGTGAAGAACTGGATTGTTAGGGATTTTGATTTTGACTGTGTTTTGGAGTTGATGACTTTGGGCTGGTAGGTGCGGTGTTCTGCCACCTTAGTAGGTCGGGGTGAAACCCCATCGAAACGGCTGGTAGGCTAATGCTGCACCTGCCCACGTACCGTGGGTACGTTCCGGCTCCGTCGCCGTTAAGTTGGTGGTGTAGGTGCGGTTGAAGATTTTCCTGCTTTGCGCGCGGCCTCCCTACGCAGCATAGATAACAACGGGACCATTGAAGGGTGACTACACAATCGGCTCCGGATAGCGGCCTTGAGGGGGTACTTCTTAGAATGGACACGAACTTAAACAAAAAGGAGGGTAGGAGTGACGGCGAAGGTCGCCTTGGTGCGAGGGATGCGACAGGTGCGGAGAGCGCTCAGAAACAGGTCGCTGGCAGCCGGGAAAGCTCCCGGCGGATCAAAAGGGCTGGTCATACGGATCAGCGCAGGGGTTTGGTTTCAAACCCCTTAGGATAGTCCGGGTAGTGGAGGGGTGTCGAAACCGATACCCAACGCAGACCCATATGGGGCTGCGACTGGGAAAGGGAGAGGTCCGGCGAATGCGACGGACCAGCCCAACACCAGTAAGGAAGCCCTGTTGCGAGGAGCTTTCCCAACGGGAGCCTTGGGGTCGAAGCCTGCCAGGAATGGTAGGCGATCGAAGCCGCGTAGGAAGCTCTGCGTGATCGGCGCCTGGCTGAGAAGATCTTGGAGCGCTAGGGCGGAAGGGATGCAGCTCAGATTTCTGAGAACTATTCTCGGACGCTGGAGTGGGCCAGGAGCGTCGTAGCTGGCGACGACCTCACACCGGTGTCGAACGATGCGGGTGAGCAGCAGGGTCTGGGGGCTAGGAAGCGGCAAAGGTCGGATGAGCGGAATGCCTCAACGACAAAAAGGGCCCGAGGAGGTGGACACGCAATAGCGTTTATCGAAACCGCTAAACGAGCGGGCCTGGATGGAGGGAGGATGGTGCCATCTCCCGAGAGGAGTGGCCGTTGGTCGCCAGCGTCATATCAGCGGCCTATATGACCGCTGTTATGGAGAGACCAGGTCCGCGGCCATGCTTCGAATACTCGATTAAGGATGCGGTGGATGAAATTCTATCCAGTGTTACTACGGTTAGGGAATTAACCATTTACTCTGATAGCCAAGCGGCTATAAAGGCCTTGAGCTCAACTACAGTTCGATCGAGGTTGGTCTGAGAGTGCTTGACCTCACTTGCGATTGCATCGAATTATTTTACAATTAAGACTATCTGGGTCATGAACCATAGTAATATTCCGGGTAACTGTGAAGCGGATCTCTTAGCCTGAACCGGTACAACTGTACCGGATGAAGATGGCTGTAGGGAATTCGGGATTCCGCTAGCCACCTGTGAATTGCTCCTACATAGCTGGGCCTCCAGTCAGCTCAGCAAACTTTGGGCGGACACTACGTCTTGCAGGGCAGCAAGATCTTTCTGGCCGAAAGTGGTTGGCAGGAGGTCTGCTGAAATAATTATGTTCACTAAGGCTCACCTATCAATGGTCATTGGTGTTTTGACAGGGCACTGTCCCATGGGTATCCATGCGGTACGTCTCAATATATTGGAAACTCCATCCTGCTGCAGCTGTATGGAGGATGATGAGGTGGAATCACCAAATCACTTTATGCTTGATTGTCCAGCCTTTGCCAGAACTAGGGGAAAGTATTTTGGTCGCGACTCACTTGAATCTCCCGAGGAGCTATCCGAGGTTGGGATCGGGATCATTCGGAAATTTATCGTTGCTACCCAACTATTCTCTAAGTAGTTGTATCTACGTCACCGTTAGTTTATTATATGTGGGATCACAACGGACCTTCATGCTGTCCAAGTGAGCTTCCCCTATCAGGGAAGCTACCACCCAACCTAACCTGACTGTGTAAATGAAAAAGTACAAATATGGGAAATAAAAATGTAAAGGCAGCCTGAAGGCAGCCATTCCGGTTTACAGCGAAATTTCATTCTCATAATTGCTGTTCGTCATGATCGTTTTTTGAGTTTGCATATGGAAGTATGCAAGTATTATTTCAGTGTTTTCTAGAAATGGAAACTCCGATAGAAAATGTTAGGCTTTCCGATATTACTGAAAAAGAAGTGATTCAATGGAATCGGTGGATACAGACGAAGATTGTGGGGACCTTAGCAGTGATGATGAATTCAATGATCCATATTTAACCCTTATGGGTACACATAGGTCTGGCCAGACCTATACGAAATTTAACTGCATTTTTCACATAGAAATTTAAAAGCTACGCACCTGAGATCTTGCGATATCCTTAACGCACCTATTAGCTATAATTATGAAATAAAAAAGTTAAAAAATATTTGTAAATTTCGACTTTATTACTAATTTAAGAAACTTATACCTTAATTGTACACCATAGGTCCAGCCAGACCTATGAGGCAATGAGTGTAACAATTAATAAAATGGTTGCTTTTTATTCGTCATCACTTTCAAAAAAAAAAAAAAAAACGGTAAAAATGGTAAAGCAAATAGAAATTGTAACTATTTCAAAAAAATATTCTGTCAGTTGACATCATAGTGTGCTAAGTTGTGGTCAAGTTATTATTCTATTCTTATTTTTTGGGAAAAAGTGGGACCAAAAATGTCGGAAAATTTTGAATACATGTTATTAGGTGGTAATTATGCTTCAGATGTCGTGGTAAGTATGCTTGAAGTGGAAAGCGTTCCTGAAAACTCGGATGACGAGAATGAGCGCGAAGGACATGTTGGTATTCCCGACCAAACAAATTTTTTTGTAGCTCCCGATGGAACAAAATGGAGTAAGCCTCCACTACCATCTGGTCATTTTCACAGCCACAATATATTGAGAAAAACTGGTGGAACTGTGAAGAGTTCTTTAGCCTCAAGTCCACTTGAAATATTCAAGTCTATAATAACTGAAGATATGATAGTTATTATTATGCGACATACAAATAGAAAGCATAAAAAAAATCTGAAAAACCAAAGCAATGGAAAATGGTTGATGAAAAAGAGCTGTACGCCTACATCGGAATTTTGCTAGCGGCAGCACTGAATCATGCAAATATGCAGCACTGCTCAGAATTGTGGAGACCAGATTCATTGCCAATCTATAGAGCCGCTATGTCCATACAAAGATTTAATGCTATAACTGCATTTATAAGATTTGACGACGAAAGAAAGCGTGTTTCATGCCAGGATAATGATAAAACTTCGCCCATTCGTGTCATTTGGACTATGGTAAAGACACAATTGGAGCAACTTTATAAGCCAACAGTAAATATAACTGTAGATGAACAGTTGTTCCCATTCAGAGGGCGTACGAAATTTACACAGTATATACCATCGAAGCCCGCCAAGTATGGCATTTAAATATTTTCGGCCTGTGACGCTTCCAATTCATATCTTTTGAAGAGAATTTTGTACACTAGCAAGGAACGAAATCAGCCAAGAGATGTCAATCAAAGCGAGCGTATTTTGTTAAGCCTTACAAATAGATATCGCTTTTCTGGAAGAATCGTCATAGCTGATAATTTTGTACCACTCTGAATGGTGTCCATAAATTGAAAGATGCAGGACTAGCTTATGTTGGAACTCTACGACGTAACAGAAAATATATTCCAAAGGAAATGTTGGCCATAAAATCCCGCCCGGTATTATCCATAGAATTCGGGTTTCTGGATAACTTTAGCCTCATATCATATGTCCCAAAAAAGAATAAATATGTTTGTTTATTATGTTTCCATTATGAAGACAACAGAACCAGTGGGCAATTGCAAAAACCTGAAGCAATTCTGTTTTATAATAAAACGAAATGTGGCATTGCCGTAATGAATCAAATGTTAGGAAAATATACATGCAAAAGGAAAACTAATAGGTGGCCATTGGCTTTCTTCTACAATATGTTGGATGTGGCTGCACTGGCATCTAACGTTATAAAAAATTAAAAAGAGAAATGCAAAGCAACCGATGCACGACGTATTTTCCTAAAGATTTGGTAAAAGCGATAGTACATCCTCAGGTCGAATAATCCTCAGGTGATGAATCAGGTCACCCTATTACTTCTAAAGTATCTGCACCAAGTACAAGTGGTACTTCAAGTGGAAACAAATCGTGCAATATATGCTATAATAATGATAAATTGAAAAGCAGAACGCGATTTGTTTATATGAGTTGTTTAGATCCTGCTTGTCTTCAACATTCGGAGCAGCTCCTGAGGTGCCACAAATGCATAAGTGAAGAAAATTAAAAAAAAAACTTGATTAAAAAAAATTTATAAATATTTAAATTTCTTTGTTTTTATTCATGAATTCATGAAATTTTTACAATTTTCCTTACAAAATGCACATAGGTCTGCCCAGACCTATGGTGTACGGTATAAGGTATATGAAACTAGTATACCCATAAGGGTTAAGCCTAAATATCTTCCTAAGACGCCGAATGTATTTCTAGTTGTATTAGAGAAATGGATGCTAACGGGTCAAAGAATTTTGCTGATCAAAGTTTCGACATGTCCACTGGAATTTTTCAGCAACTTTTTTTCAGAAAAAATTTTATTTTTGATTTCCGAAGAGACGAATCGCGCAGTATCATGTATCGATATCCTAATTTAGAGAGCTACTGGGCAAAAATGCTTTTCCAATAGTACAGAACACCATGTCTGTAAAGAGATTTATGGCAATAAAAAAAAACGTATTTTCATAATGAAAGCGGAAGATTTTAAAAAGGACAAGTGGGCTACGATCCTTTGTTCGTATACGAAGGCTCTCTGAAGAAATAAACAAAATGTTCGAAATAATACCGAAAAGAAGTCGCCTCTGTGTTGATAAGCAAATATGCAGTATGAAAATAAGACACCATTTGCGCCAATACATGCAAAATAAGCCACATAAATGGGACATAAAACAATTTGTACTCTGCGATACTAATGGATTTGCTTATCGCTTTGAAATTTATAATGGCGCAGGTGGCAATGTTATCTTACCAAACTCACCGAACTTAGGAAACACTGCCAATATTGTTGTTGGGTTGTCCCAAACAATAACAAATTTTAGAAACCATATACTTTATTTTGATAATTTTTACACAACGCTTCCGTTATTGGTATACTTACGCGCACGTGGAATTTTTAGTCTAGGTAAGATCAGGGTCAACAGGATTCCTAACTGTAAATTACCTTCCGACCTCGAAGTAAAAAAACAAGGGAGAGGATTTTCAGTAGATTTTGTTGCTTCATCGTATGGCGTTGAAATATATACAGTCCTATGGAAAGACAATAAGAGTGTATGACTTGCGTCAACATACGTTGCAAGTGAACCATTTTCCTTGTCAAATCCATCACTTCAGGGAGACAAAGGTGGCACTCTGCGATCGAAAACAGAAAAAGTACCTCGAAGTAGACTGTCCTCAGATAATAAGGGAATATAATAGCATATGTGTGGAGTGGATCTAATGGACGGTCTTCTGGGCCAACACCATATTCGAGCTAAGACACTAGATCCAATGATCAGACTTTTTTATCACCTGATTGATATGGGTGCAACCAACTCCGTATATTTTATACCGTCGACACGCTTTCTGAAAAGTCAAATGATTCAAGCTGTAGTACAAGTGGAGAAACAACCTATTAATTACCACAATTTTCCGAAGAAGTTGCTGGTCTAGAAGCTTACAAGGAGAGATGATCTCCGGGACGAGAAGCAAGTGTAGTTCAAAAGACAAAAGAAGGGATAGAGATTTAAATAGGCAAGAGCAAAACATCCGGTTGACGACGTTCGTTACGATAGAAATGACCACGTTCCAAAGTGGCTAGAAATAGAATATGGTAAGAAAAAATGTAAGTTCTGTAAAACATCACAGACGCAATGCACTCGCCAAAAATGCCAAATAAACCTATGCTGTTCGAGTTCGAAAAATTGTTTTGCCGAATACCATGCCAAAAAATAATATCAAAAAGCTTTTACTCTGTATTTTGTATATAAATTTTTGAATACAATTATATTCGCTACTTTCCGTGCCTTCTACAGTTTAACTTAAAAAAAATGTGTGCACTTTTATACTCAGTTGAGCAGAGCTCACAGAGTATATTAAGTTTGATTGGATAACGGTTGGTTGTACATATATAAAGGAATCGAGATAGATATAGACTCTCATATATAAAAATAATCAGGATCGAAAAAAAATTTGATTGAGCCATGTCCGTCCGTCCATCCGTTAACACCATGACTTGAGTAAATTTTGAGGTATCGTGATGAAATTTGGTATGTAGGTTCCTGAGCACTCATCTCAGATCGCTATTTAAAATGAACGATATCGGACTATAACCACGCCCACTTTTTCGATATCGATAATTTCGAAAAACCGAAAAAGTGCGATAATTCATTACAAAAGATAGATAAAGCGACGAAACTTGATAGATGAGTTGATCTTATGACACAGAATAGAAAATTAGTAAAATTTTGGACAATGGGCGTGGCACCGCCCACTTTTAAAAGAAGGTAATTTAAAAGTTTTGCAAGCTGTAATTTGGCAGTCGTTGAAGATATCATGATGAAATTTGGCAGGAACGTTACTGCTATTACTATATGTACGCTTAATAAAAATTAGCAAAATCGGAGAAGGACCACGCCCACTTTTAAAAAAAAATTTTTTTAAAGTAAAATTTAAACAATAAATTTAATATCTTTACAGTATATAAGTAAATTATGTCAACATTCAACTCCAGTAATGATATGGTGCAACAAAATACAAAAATAAAAGAAAATTTCAAAATGGGCGTGGCTCCGCCCTTTTTCATTTAATTTGCCTAGGATACTTTTAACGCCATAAGTCGAACAAAAATTAACCAATCCTTTTGAAATTTGGTAAGGGCATAGATTTTATGACGTTAACTGTTTTCTGTGAAAATGGGCGAAATCGGTTGATGCCACGTCCAGTTTTTATACACAGTCGTCCGTCTGTCCTTCCGCATGGCCGTTAACACGATAACTTGCGCAAAAAACGATATATCTTAACTAAACTTAGTTCACGTACTTACCTGAAGTCTCTTTATCTGGGTATAAAATATGGCCGAAAGCCGACTATGACCACGCCACTTTTTCGGAATCGAAAATTACGAAAAATGCAAAAAATGCCATAATTCTATACAAAATACAAAAAAAGGGATGAAACATGGGAAGGTAATTGGATTGTTTTATTGACGCGAAATATAACTTTAGAAAAAACTTTATAAAATGGTTGTGACACCTACCATATTAAGTAGAAGAAAATGAAAAAGTTCTGAAGGGCGAAATAAAAAACCCTTAAAATCTTGGCAGGTACTACATATATAAATAAATTAGCGGTATCCAACAGATGATGTTCTGGGTCACCCTGGTCCACATTTTGGTCGATATCTGGAAAACGCCTTCACATATACAACTACCACCACTCCCTTTTAAAACTCTCATTAATACCTTTAATTTGATACCCATATCGTACAACCTCATTCTAGAGTCACCCCTGGTCCACCTTTATGGCGATATCTCGAAAAGGCGGCCACCTATAGAACTAAGCCCCACGCCCTTTTAAAATACTCATTAACACCTTTCATTTGATACCCATATCGTACAAACATATTCTAAAGTCACCCCTGGTCCACCTTTATGGCGATATCTCGAAAAGGCGAACACCTATAGAACGAAGGCCCACTCCCTTTTATAAATACTCATTAACACCTTTCATTTGATACCCATATTGCACAAAAGAATTCTAGGGTCACCCCTGCTCAACCATTATGGCGATATCTCGAAACGGCGTCCACCTATGGAAATAAGGATTACTCCCTTTTAAAATACTCATTAGCACCTTTCTTTTGATACCCATATTGTACAAACAAATTCTAGGGTCACCCCTGGTCCACCTTTATGGCGATATCTCGAAACGGCGTCCACCTATGAAACTAAGGATTACTCCCTTTTAAAATACTCATTAACACCTTTCTTTTGATACCCATATTGTACAAACAAATTCTAGGGTCACCCCTGGTCCACCTTTATGGCGATATCTCGAAACGGCGTCCACCTATGGAACTAAGGATTACTCCCTTTTAAAATACTCATTAACACCTTTCATTTGATACCCATATCGTTCAAACGCATTCTAGAGTCACCCCTGGTCCACTTTTATGGCGATATCTCGAAAAGGCGACCACTTATACAACAACCACCAATCCCTTTTAAAAACCTCATTAATACCTTTAATTTGATACCCATATCGTACAAACACATTCTAGAGTCACCCCTGGTCCACATATATAGAACTAAGGCCCACTCCCTTTTAAAATACTCATTAACACCATTCGTTTGATGCCCATATTGTACAAACAAATTCTAGGTCCACCTTTGTGGCGATATCTCGAAACGGCGTCCACCTATGGAACTAAGGATTACTCCCTTTTAAAATACTCATTAACACCTTTCACTTGATACCCATATCGTACAAACGCATTCTAGAGTCAACCCTGATTCACCTTTATGGCGATATCTCGAAACGGCGTCCACCTATAGAACTATGGCCAACTCCCTCATAAAATACTCGTTAATGCCTTTCATTTGATACACATGTCATACAAACACATTCCAGGGTTTTCCTCGGTTCATTTTCCTACATGGTTATTTTCCCTTATGTTGTCACCATAGCTCTCAACTGAGTATGTAATGTTCGGTTACACCCGAACTTAACCTTCCTTACTTGTTTTTATTAGTTTTGGAGATTTCCCTGTTTGAGGGTTAACATGGAAGGATTTACGTCATTCCATTTCAAATTTAGTTTGAAGACAAACTGCTTTCGGCGTTTTGCCATCTTCAGCCTCATATATTAGGAACGAAAAATCGTTTCAATATTCATCAAATCGTTACAAGCCTTGCACTAAATTTTAAATTCTATCTGCCCATGTATGGATCAGAATACATACATAATATTCATATCCGTAAAGAAAAGTTAACCTTATAGAAACCTTATTTACATTGATTAAAGAGCTTATAACATGCTATCGGATAATTTTAAGGAATAGTAATATGATCGATATAAGGCTCGACGCACAGTAGCATTTTTGCTTGGTTTAGACGCGAAAAAGTAAACATTTCTCAGTCATTTTTTTTTTCAATTTGAATGCAGTTTTTTTTTTTTAAATGTCCACAGTATATAACGGTAACTATCATATTTTATAATTATTGTTCTTCATTGCATAATCTGCTGTCAAACTGTGAGTTGTTGAAGACGCGCTAAGTAGTGCAATTTACAGAAGTGAAATAACGCGTGGTTTAAAATTAAATAAAACTTTGTGGTGAAAAAAGAGCTAAAATATTTTTTGGTTATTTAAAATCAACACGTAATTATATTATTTTCCAAGTGTTTAAAAGTGTTTTGCTTGAGTATTTTTCACGAAATTATGAGTTTTTAAAGTGTATTATTTTTGTACTGAAAATATATAAAACAGTGAAAAGAAATACCTGCCAAAAGTTTGCACCACGTTGAACTACAATAGTTTTTATATTTCTGCAATAATTCAATATTTTTACATCATCTCCGTAGGTCCCCGTTGTGATATAATGACGATAACAAAGAGGCAGTTGTATGAGATGTGGGTTGCAGAACGTGGCCAAAAGCAAAAGGATAAAGGCGTTTTAGACCACGTGTGTACTGTTTTAGAGAGGAAGTAAATAGAGACGAGGGATTGTATGATAAATGCTGCAGTAAAGTTCAAATTTTTTTATCAAAGCTTCGTATGAGATGGATTCAAGTGATTTAAACAAAAGTAAATTTTCTTGGAAAGTTTGCTTTATGGCTTGAAGAAGATAAGAAATTTAAATATAGGTATGTTCAATTGTGAACCAAATAACGAGATAAGGCTAAAGAAAGTTATTGTTTGGGGCAAATTCGAAATTTTGGGAGGGGTCCAACCCGCCACCTTCCCTTCGCCTATCCTCACTGAAGGGGGGTAAGGCATACAAACATATACACTTGGTTTGAATGAGATATATTAATTTTTCAGTGAGTTATTAATTTTTCGCGCCTAAATCATGCAAAAATGTCACTGTGCCACGGTCTTTGAATGTATCACAAATGCAAAATAAATAAAGCCTCACGAAACATTTTCTATAAAGATTAAAGTTAATCATGGTGTATTCATTATTTCGTAGAACTGTTTAGTTATACTATTCTTATTTTGGAAATTAATATGGATATGTACTTAGTGTGTTTGTAAAAGCAAAGCCGCGTCTGAATGAACTTTTTCCACATGATTTTTCTAACATCGCCACAATCATGCAAGATATGACATATGCAAATATAAAGAAACTTCAGACTTAGCAATTGAAACTTATTTCACCTTGGCCATTCAAATACTTTCTAACATATTTTTTAAATGCAGTTTTCAATTGCGGAAAACGTTGCAAAATAATAATTTCAATTGCCAAGTATGAAAGCACCCATAGCCACCATAGCAAAGTCGAATTCTTATTATTGTGCTTTATATGCAGACCGTGGTGTGATGGTAGCGTGCTCCGCCTACCACACCGTATGCCCTGGGTTCACACCCCGGGCAAAGCAACATAAAAATTTTAGAAATAAGGTTTTTCAATTTGAAGAAAATTTTTCTAAGCGGGGCCGCCCCTCGGGAGTGTTTGGCAAGTGCTCCGGGTGTATTTCTGCAATGAAAAGCTCTCAGTGAAAACTCATCTGCCTTGCAGATGTCGGTCGGAGTCGACATAAAACATGTAGGTCCCGTCCGGCCAATTTGTAGGGAAAATCAAGAGGAGCACGACGCAAATTGGAAGAGAAGCTCGGCCTTAGATTTCTTCGGAGGTTATCGCGCCTTACATTTATTTATTTATTTACATGCAGCAAAAGTTGAAAATTGCCAACTTTTATGTGTTAGATGGAGCAAGTGTCGCTCGGTCTGCCGCTCTCCTTAAAAATACAATCAAATGCAATCTGCACATCATGCATAAGCTTGCGCTGAAGAACTATATGAAAAAGGTGACTGCGACGCGGCCTTTAAAGGGTTGAAAGTGATGGACGATACACCTTTTTAGACTATTAGTGAATATGGTTATAGGTTATAGCGATTTTAAAATCGTTGTGATTTTTTAGCGGCTATCTAATATGTTTTTCCATGCAAATGTGCAATTTTACTTCTTTATTAAAAAAGGATTTCTCAGTTTTTTATACACTCAACTGAGCAGAGCTCACAGATTGTATTAATTTTGTTCCAATAACGGTACCCCGTAAAGGCATAAACTAATCGTGATAGATATAGACTTCTATACATCAAAATGATCTTAGTCATGTCCGTCCGTTCGTCCGTCTGTCCGTAAACACGATAACTTAAGTAAATTTTGAGGTATCTTAATGAAATTTGGTATGTAAGTTCCTGGGCACTCATCTCAGATCGGTATTTAAAATGAACGTAATCGGACTATTACCACGCACATTGTTACACCTGAACCTATCCTTCCTTATTTGTTTGTTTGTATGTTTTATACTAATTTAGTTTAGTATAAGGGTGAATCCTAAATGAGGTCCACTACGAACCGCAAATTAAAATTGGTCTGAATTTTTTCTATCACTTGGATTCAAAGGTCAAATATGTGCATGTCATGGGAATAAAGTAGTTTATTGTTCCTTTATCCTGGAGAGAAACATGATTTCAATGCTTTATTGCATATGCGAAACTGTTTTGTAACAAAATATAACGGTCCTTGTTTTATATATTTGCGCTGTCGACTTTTATTCGGAATTAAAGGAAACTATAAAAAACTTTGGACAATAGAGTTTTTATTAATTGATCCCTGGCGCGTTCGTTACCAAAAAACCGCAGAAAATTTTTTTAATAAACAAAAGTGGACTTGAAATTAAAATAGCTTTCAGATGTTAAATAGTATTGTGCTCTCACTTTTTATACTCAGCTGAGCAGAACTCACAGAGTATATTAATTTTGTTCGCATAACGGTACCCCGTAACGGCATAAACTAATTGAGATAGATATAGACTTCTATACATCAAAATGATCTGGGCGAAAAAAGAAATTCATTTAGCCATGTCCGTCCGTCCGTCAGTCTGTCCTTTAACACGATAACTTGAGTAAATTTTGAGGTATTTTAATGAAATTTGGTATGTGAGTTCCTGGGCACTCATCTCGCTATTTAAAATGAACGAATTCGGATTATAGCCACGCCCACTCTTTCGATATCGGAAATTTGGAAAAACCGAAAAAGTGCGATAATTCATTACCAAAGACGGATAAAGCGATGAAACTTGGTAGATGGGTTGACCTTATGACGCAGAATAGAGAATTAGTAAAATTTTGGACAATGAGCGTGGCACCGCCCACTTCTTAAATAAGGTAATCTAAAGGTTTTGCAAGCTGTAATTTGGCAGTCGTTGAAGATATCATGATGAAATTAGGCAGGAATTTTAACCCAATTATAACTTTACAGTATATAAGTAAATTATGTCAGCATTCAACTCCAGTAATGATATGGTGCAACAAAATACAAAAATAAAAGAAAATTTCAAAATGGGAGTGGCGCCGCCCTTTTTCATTTAATTTGCCTAGAATACTTTTAATGCCATAAGTCGAACAAAAATTTAGCAATCCTTGTGAAATTTGGTAAGGGCATAGCTTCTATTATGATAACTGTTTTCTGGCGAAATTGGTTGTAGCCACGCACAGTTTTTACACACAGTCGACCGTCTGTCCTTCCGCTCGGGCGTTAACATGTTAACTTGAGCAAAAATCTATATATCTTTACTAAACTTAGTTCACGTACTAACCTCACTTTATCTTGTTATTAAAAATTGGTGAAATCCAAATATGACCACGCAAACTTTTTCGATATCGAAAAATGTAAAAATGCCATAACTCTATATCATACGAAAAAAGGGATGAAACATGGTGATTGGATTGGTTTTTGACGCAAAATATAACTTTAGAAAAAACTTTGTAAAATAGGTGTGACACCTACCATATTAAGTGGAAGAAAATGAAAAAGTTCTGCAGGGCAAAATCAAAAGCCCTTGGAATCATGACAGGAATACTGTTCGTGGTATATTATATATAAATAAATTAGCGGTACCCGACAAATATCCCTCACTAGGGTAGGCACTTTGTCGTTGTTATGAGGGCTTAGCCGAACTCAATAGCGGTCGACTATGAGGCGGAACTGTTTATGACTGCCATATACGCCGTTTCGCCTCATAAGAGGGCGGCGGGATGTCGGTGACCAAGAACTGCCAACCCCCAAATCCAGGGTGTTATGCGGACCGTGCCTATTGGACGATTTGCAGCCAGGGGATAAATTCGGCTGTATTCGAACGGAGCCTTCCCGATACCGGGCCACCTCGGAAACTATTTATGGCCTTACCACAGTAAGGGGCGCTGCTGTGGCGGAGGGTTCTTTCCCCGTATATAATACTGAACCGCTGAGCCCTCCTTATCGGACAGGTGGTCGTACGACCAAGATGAATGACTCATTACCTAATTGTAATAAGGACGATGATAAGAGGATGCCAAGGACGACAAATACGAAATAAGCGATGCGTCGGACTGATTCGGACTGATTCGATAGTAGTGCTGATTCAATCAATTACGTGTTGGAAAAGCATACAAATGAGAACGGAGTAGAAGAGTGGAGAAGGGTACGGAGCAGAGGTAATAAAAGAGCTCTCTCGCAGTACCGTGAAGCACTAAGAATTGTCGAAAGACTGCGAGCAGGGGTCGACCCAACAGAAGTGCAGATCTAGCGCTTGGAATGAGCCCATGAGGCGGTAGAAGTAGGTCGAAAGCAGTTCAAATGTTTTGCTGCGAGAAACCCTCGGTTCTGCAACCGGTACGAGGAGGAAGAAGCGTCGAGTGGCAGAATGGAGGAAAGGACCCAGTCCCAGAGCCGCGAGACAGGGCAGTCGCAAAGACAAGACAAATAGGCCCAAAGCTGTAAGACAGATGGGCCCGAATAGCGAGGTAGCAACTACCTCGAAAGCCGCGAGTCAGAGGGAAGTTCCAACTACGGAATTAGGAGATAAGCCAAAGGGAGATAACGCCAAGACTCCGGAGTTTGTTGCTTCATCGTATGGCGTTGAAATATATACAGTCCTATGGAAAGACAATAAGAGTGTATGATTTGCGTCAACATATGTTGCAAGTGAAATATTTTCCTTGTCAAATCCAACACTTCAGGGAGACAAAGGTGGCACGCTGCGATCGAAAACAGAAAAAGTACCTCGAAGTAGACTGTCCTCAGATAATAAGGGAATATAATAGCATATGTGTGGAGTGGATCTAATGGACGGTCTTCTGGGCCAACACCATATTCGAGCTAAGACACTAGATCCAATGATTAGATTTGTTTATCATCTGATTGATATGATTGAAACCAACTCCGTATATTTTATACCGTCGACACGCTTTCTGAAAAGTCAAACGATTCTAGCTGTAGTACAAGTGTAGAAACAACCTATCAATTACCACAATTTTGCGAAGAAGTTGCTGGTCTAGTAGCTTACAGGGAGAGATGATCTCCGGGACGAGAAGCAAGTGTAGTTCAAAAGACAAAAGAAGGGATAGAGATCTAAATAGGCAAGAGCAAAACATCCGGTTGACGACGTTCGTTACGATAGAAATGAGAATGTTCCTAAGTGGCTAGAAATAGAATATGGTAAGAAAAAATGCAAGTTCTGTAAAACATCACAGACGCAATGCATTCGCAAAAATGCCAAATAAACCTATGCTGTTCGAGTTCGAAAAATTGTTTTGCGGAATACCATGCCAAAAAATAATATCAAAAAGCTTTTACTCTGTATTTTGCATATATATTTTTGAATAAAATTATATTCGCTACTTTCCGTGCATTCTACAGTTTTACTTAAAAAAAAATGTGTGCACTTTTTTTATTAGTTTTGGAGATTTCCCTGTTTGAGGGTTTGTGACGGACTTATTCCTGCTGAGGTATGCCTAGTCCGACCGGGTTCCTATATTTGGTGGGGAACCTATTCCGCTTGAAATAAATAAGCAAAGGGGTTTCGGAAAACGTTATAATATTTATTCAAAAGATCGATGTCCTTAATGGCTACTCCAGATCTCTGTCTCTGTCTAAATAAGAGTAGCGGAGGTAGAACCCCTCTGCTAAGCTCTCCGTCAGTTGGAGTAGAAACCTCCTACTGAATATAAAATAATCACGAAATGAAGTAGAAACCTTCAGGTCGTGCTGATCAGTGGTAGAAGCCCACGGACTCGTATGCCTATCTCCTAGCTTCTGATCTTACAAGCCAATTTTCCGCCCTTATATATGATTTTGTACGCCGGCGGACGGTTATTTCTTAAAAACAATTCATTGGGAATAATTCCTCCGTTATAAGATTATGTGGGTCTGCGCGCAGACAGTCAGTAACTTTACAATAACAATTTTAACAATTATAAAAGGTGGGAATGCAAAAATCGAATTCTAGTTTAACGCTACTTTCGCTGTATTCTATTAGTGCATACATACGCTTACATGCTAACATGCGTTTTCCCTCTTTCCATTATCATACATATGGTTGCACATCTGTATATATACATATATGCATATTTTCGATCATGTATGACAATCCGCTATCCCGGCATTTCATATCCCAATTTTCGGGCGCCCTAATATACATAGCGAACAATGTACCAAATCTCGTACGTACGCTTGTTGTATGCCTGCCGTGTTTTCCAGTCTTTGCTTTACCTATCGAATTCGATCATTTGTGTTTATGCGTATGTTCGCTGTAACTTGGTTTTGATGGTACGTTGGCCTCGTTTGATGCTTTCGGCTTCTGCTTAGGGCGTGCGTTGGTATGTCGTATGCTTTTACGTAGGTATGTAGAGAAAAGTCCCAACTAGTATCGTTGTATCGTATTTGTATTTGTAGCTGAGTGCATTGGATGCGCAAAGGGTTGGTTGACCGGCACAATTTTATGTTTTGTGCATTTCCACTTTCCTTCCAAATGTTTGAGTGTATGTTAGGGTCACCTATATTCGAAATTTATGTGGGCGAAAAATGTAAATATTTGGCTTGCGTGCAAAAGTGCGCAAGTCTGGTTTGTCCTTAAATTTAGTAAATAATAATTCAATATGCAACCGCATGTATGTGTTTTGACGTGTAATTCATAAAGATGTAATTCATGTCATAAAAAATGTATTAATGTAAAATTCAGAGTTAGATTCAATTCTTGTATAACATGTATGTAAGAAAAATGGAAAAATAAGTATATGGTGTGAGGGTACAAAACCCTCGGTTTTGGGGTCCTCACACTCCCCCCTCACCTACCGCAGCGAAGCTTACGGTCACCATGCAGGTGCGCGTGATCCGTACGCCGAATTGGTCGCCCATGCTGCCAGCGTCGTCACTGCCGTCGCTGGCCATCAGGCTCAATATGTCGCTGTTGTTGTTGTTGAGGCTGCCGTTGACCTCGCTGTCCATACGGCTTAATATTTTGCTGTCATCGTTGTGTTTGTTGAGGCTGCCGTTGACCTCGCTGGCCATACGGCTTAATATTTCGCTGTCGTTGTACGTTGTTAACGTTTTGCTTCCCTTCCCATCGGCGGTGTATGACTCCAGTCTATACTGTGAATAAAAACTGGTGGATTTTCCTTAGGGTGTTCCCACCGTATATGGTGGAATTTTTTTTTCTTTTTTTTTTTTGCGTAAAAACGTGGTATGTAATGAGCCAAGTTAAGGAGTACATTTATGTTATTATGTAATTGTGGTTAGAGTTTACCGGGCTTTAGTGGTTGATTCGAAGTCCGGGTACTTCTTGAAATGAAATTTCTTCGTGTATGATTTGATACTGTTCCGATTGGGCGCGTACGTTACTACCGATTTGATTCGAGTTGCAGTAGAATCTCACGTAATAATCCGTTATTCCGGAGTCTCTGGGTGTGTGTTCATTTAGGGCTGCTATAGCAAACTGCCTTCCTAGGTGTAATCTTGCTCCAGGTATCGATCCTCTGATGATCTATACCTGGGTTCCTCGAGCGACCTGTACCTGATTTCCTGAAAATGTTCGTACCTGATTCTCCGTATTGTTTTGCACTTGAGCGTCTCTGTATGCTATTATTTGTGGCTTATACTTTGGTCCTCCTCATGTTGTCTCTTGGTCTCTTCGCTGACTCGTGTGAGCGTACCACAGATGGCTACCTCGCTGTTCTCTCTCTGTTGTTGTACCTCGGTGATATTGTTTGTTGTTCGCTTGGACGATGTTGACGGGATTTGATCCTCACTAGCGCTCTTCTGTTCATGCCTCTGCTTTCTGGATTCATTGTTGTCGGCGGCGTCGGTTGCGTGGTATGCTTTCCGCTCACTTAAGTGGGCTGTCCTCCTCCTTCCTCTGAAAATTTTGTCTAGCTCTACGATCACTGGTGATACAAAGTTCGTTACCCGGTGGGGTCCACTGTACCTGGGCGCTAGTTTGGCTGCAAAGTTATCCACTGCTTTTGACAGCTGATGCTCCTTCACTAGCACTAGCTCGCCATTGCCTTCTTCTTAAATTATAATGCTTTGCTTGCTCTGCTGATGCTCGCTCTTGCTTCCGTCGTACCATCTCGAATATCTCCTTCACCTTCATTGATTTCTCGGCTGGATTAGCTACTCTCTCACCTGTACCGAATGTATGCTCGTCGTAAAGGCTATTGGGAATCCTTGGTTCTCTGCCTTGTACTACATATGCTGGACTGTACCCGGTCGATTCACATACGCTTGTGTTTAATGCGAGTGTTATCTCTGGTATCAGCTCGTCCCATGTTCTCTGGTCATTCTCTGATAACTGTGCTATCATCCTCTTGATGTTGCGGTTCGATCTTTCTGTCGGATTCTTCTGCGGTGTGTATGGTGCTGTCAGCTGTTGTTTTACGCCAAGCTCCTCCAAATACTTCTTAAAACGTTTGCTCACGAACTGCGCTCCGTTGTCTGTGATTAATACCTTTGGAATGCCAAATCGTGCCAAAATTCTCTCTCTAAATCCCCGTATTACGCTCTATGTTGTTGCCTTTCTAATTGCCATTATCTCCACCCATTTTGAAAATCTGTCAACGAAAACTAATGCCATTGTATTACCATGTTTTGAGCGTGGCATTGGACCAACAAAGTCTGCACACACTGTTGCCCACTGGTCTTCTGGAATTTTAGTTAACATCTTATCCGCGGCCTGTTGTTGACTAGGTTTGTATACCTCACATCCATGACATTGCTGTACGTACTTCCGGGCCAGTAATATCGTTTCGTCGCTCGTGCAATAGATTTTCGAATGCCCATGTGTCCTGCGCTTGGTGTGTCATAAATTTCCGCCAGCACTCTGCGTCTCTGTGGGGTCGGTACACATAGCTTCCACGGTACTGCGTCTTCACCATCAACTTGACTCTCTATTCTCCTGTAGTGCTTTCCGTCCTCGATCACATAGTCTGGGAATTTCTCCGGAGCCTTTCTTACCTCTGTAATCTTCGCTTTTAGCCACTTGCACTCGTCTTTGCCTTGCTCTACTGTCAACGTAGTTAGTTGCTCGTCCATCGGCTGTCTCGAAAGTGCATCTGCCACCACGTTTAGCTTTCCTTTCCGGTACTGTACGTCGAATGAGTATTGTTGTAGTTCTAGTGCCCATCTAGCAATCCATCCCGTCGCACTGTCTATTGCGTTTAACCATTTTAGAGATAGGTGGTCTGTAATTACCGTGAACGTGTATCCCTCTAGGTAGGGTCTCATCTTCCTTATCGCCCACACTATTGCCAAACATTCTTTCTCTGTCGGGGAATAATTTGTTTCTGCCTTGTTAAGTCGGCGACTCGCATAAGCAATCATTCGTTCTTCGCTGTCTGATCCTTGGGTGAGCACTGCTCCGAGGCCAAAATCGCTTGCATCCGTCTGTAGGCAAAACTTCTTCGAAAAATCTGGGAAAGCTAGTACAGGTGCTTGGGTGAGTGCGGCTTTTAATGCTTCGAATGCCGACTGCTGCTCTTGCGACCACTTCCACTTCCTTCCTTTCTTTAGCATTGACGTCAACGGGTGTGAAACTTGTGAAAAGTCTGAGACGAATCTCCTGTACCACGATACCACTCCTAGGAATCTCCGTAGTTCGCGTAAATTGTTTGGCGGTGTCAACTCTTTGATGGCTGCTATCTTGTCCGGGTCCGTGTGAATGCCTTCCTCGCTAACTACATGACCTAGATACTTTAAACTTTTCTTAAAAAACTCACATTTTTCCGGGTTTATCTTAAGGTTTGCTCTTCGCAGCCGTTGAAATACTTCCGCCAGGTGTCCTATGTGTTCTTCCAATGTTTTGCTCGTAATGATGATGTCATCTAGATAAGCGAATGCGTAAGGTTCCAACTCTGGTCCTATAACGTGATCGAGTGCTCTCTGGAAAGTTGCTGGGGCTGAGTGCAGACCGAACGGCATTACTTTCCATTGATATAGCCCACGTCCGGGTACAGTGAATGCGGTGTATTGTTTGCTGTTTTCTTCCATGGGGATTTGCCAATATCCGTTTTTTAAATCGAGGCTGCTGATAAACCGAGCACTTCTCAATCTATCCAGGATGTGTTGGATACCGGGTAACGGGTATGCGTCTGGTACTGACTTTGCGTTTAGTTGGCGGTAATCTACGCATAATCTCCACTTACCATTTTTCTTCCTTGCGAAAACTATTGGTGCGCTGTGCGGACTTCTAGAATGTTCGATGCAACCTTTCTCGATAAGCTCATCGATTTCCTTATTAATAATCTCTTGCATCTTGGGATTCTTCGGGTAATACCTTTGTTTTATGGGACGATCGTCTCTCATCACTATCTTGTGCGTGGCCACGTTGGATACACCTGACATCTCCTGGAACATCTGTAATTCTTTGTTGAGAAATTTGCTCACCGACTCGTCTGTGTTTGCAACTTTTAGGCTGTTATCTTTGTGACTACTTCCATTTCTACTTTCGACCATTGTTGTACAAGTGACCGCATCCTCCTCCTGATTGTCTGTGTTCAAGGTTAGCGTTTGTTCTCCGCATCTCATATCCATGTTCACCTTCGCTAGGTAATCCGTTCCAAGCACCACTTCGTCGACTAGGTCCTGGTAGGATTAGCATTTCATTTTGCCACACTTGGTTACTCATTCCCACTTCTACATCTACCGCTTCTATGATCGTCTTCGGTTTGCCATCTCCCAGTATCACTCGTGTTTCTATCGCCTTGAATATACCTTTCTTCAGCCTTCTTGCCAATGTTCCACTCACAAAGCTTCGCGTCGCCCCTGTGTCGATTGTTGCTACTACCTCTTCGCCATTCACCGTAATATTCGCCAAGATCCGGCCCTTTGTATGTCTTAACGTGTTTAGTTTTCCCGAGGTTGTGTTTGGGGAGACCCCACTCCTCGGTGCCAATGAGGTCTCTGGCCGTTTCCCTGCGTTCGTCTACAACAATTTCGTGTGAGTGTGCCTACTTTTCCGCATGTCCAGCAGAATTCGATGCGAGCGCTACGGCAACCGTATGCGACATGGCCGCCTCCTCCGCATCGTCTGCACGCCGTGTTTCTATCGATGTATCTTGGTGCCGGGTCTGATTTCTGGGATGGTTGTTTCTCTGTCTGCTGTTCCCGCTCCTCCGCCTGTATATATTGGTAACGTTCTTCTGGGCGCCTTGGTACAAATGGTCTTGCCGTTGGTCGCATCGGATCTCTGTCAGGGTTAATATTTTCATAATCTTCTACCAAACTTACCAATTCTTCCAGGCTGCTGATCTCGCCTCTTTTAACATACAGCTGTATTTCTCTGCGGGAGTTCCTGTATATGCGGTTTAGCTTTTTGTCTTCGGTGTAGGCGGCATGTCGCATCAGCCCTTGTAATGCTAGCACATAATCCTTGAACTTCTCTCCTGGTCTTTGCATGCGTGTCCGTATCTCGTCGTCCAACTGTTCAAAATATCTGGAGCTGAGGAAAAATTTTAGGAAGTCTTTCTTGAATGAGTCCCACTCTTTCCAACTCCGGTTGTTATTTCGGTACCAAACCAACGCTTTGTCTTTGAGTAACTCCGGCAATGCTCTTGGTATCGAGTTGACGTTTATTTCGTATCCTTCTGCCAGTTCTTCCACGCGTTCTATGAACCCTAGAGGATCCTTGCCCCCGTCGTATTTCAATCCCCATTTTCTTACCCGATCCATAGTGGTTGCGTATGTGCCTGGTTGCTGCATCGTATATCGTTGTTTTGACTTGATTTCCGTATGTCGCTGTTACCTTCCTTTGAACATCCTTTATGTAAAGCCTTGTTGATTTCCTTGATCTTCCTTAAGTCTGCTTAGGTGCAATATGTGTTTTTATTTATAAGCCTGCTCGGGCGCCATATGTGACGGACTTATTCCTGCTGAGGTTTGCCCAGTCCGTCCAGGGTTCTTATATTTGGTGGGAGAACCTATTCCGATGAAAATAAATAGACAAAGGAGTTCTGAAAAACGTTATAAAGTTTATTTAAAAAATTCAATGCCCTTAAGAGCTACTCCTATTCTTTGTCCCTGTCTAAATAAGAGTAGCTGAGGTAGAACCCCTCTGCTAGCTCTCCGTCAGTTGGAGTAGGAACCTCCTACTGAATATAAAATAATTCACGAAATGAAGTAGAAACCTTCAGGTCGTGTTGGTCAGTGGTAGAAGCCCACTGACTCGTATGCCTATCTGCTAGCTTCTCATCTTAAAAGCTAATTTGCCGCCCTTATATACGATTTTGTACGCCGGTGGACAGTTATTTCCTAAAAACAATTCATTGTAATAATTCCTCAGTTATAAAATTATGTAGGACTGCACACAGGCAGCCAGTAATTTTACAATAACAATTATAAAAGTTGGAAATGCAAAATCGAATTCTAGTTTAACGCTACTTTCGCTGTATTCTATTGGTACATACATACGCTTACATGCTAACATGCGTTTTCCCTCTTTCCATTATCATACAAATGGTGGTACATCGGTATATATACATATATGCATATTTTCGATCATGTATGGCGATCCGCTATCCCGGCATTTCATATCCCAATTTTAGGGAGCCCTAATATACATACCGAACAATGTGCCAAATCTCGTACGTACGCTTGTTGTATGCCTGCCGTGTTTTCCAGTCTTTGCTTTACCTATCGAATTCGATCATTTGTGTTTATGCGTATGTTCGCTGTCACTTGGTTTTGATGGTGCGTTGGCCTCGTTTGATGCTTTCGGCTTCTGCTTAGCGCGTGCGTTGGTGTGTCGTCTGCTTGTACGTAAGTATGGAGAGAAAAGTCCAAATTAGTAGCGGCGCTTAGTTTGGCGACTTTTACTGCTGATCTTTGTTTATCCAAATTATTATGTATGTTGTATTTGTGGCTGAGTGCATTGGATGCGCAAAGGGTTGGTTGACCGTCATAATTTTATGTTTTGTGCGTTTCCCTTTTCCTTCCAAATGTTTTAGTGTATGTTAGGGTGACCTATATTTGAACCTTATGTGGGCGAAAAATGTAAATATTGTGCTGGCGTGCAAAAGTGCGCAAGTCTGGTTTATCCTTCAATTTAGTAAATAATAATTCAATATGCAACCGCATGTATGTATTTTGACGTGTAATTCATAAATATATAATTCATGTTATAAAAATGTACAAATGTTAAATTCGGAGTTAAGTTCAATCATTGCATAACATGTAAAAAAATGAGAAAATAGATATATGTTGTGAGAGTACAAAACCCTCGGTTTTGGGGTCCTCACAGTAGTAAATCATCCTTTACCACGACTAAATCTCCAACTTGAATATTGCGTTGAGGGCATTTCCATTTGTACCGCTTATGCAGCTCCTTGAGGTACTCGTTCTTCCATCGTGTGCTGAACTGGTGGTGAAGCACTTTCAGTTTCTGCCATTTGTTGACAAAGGTGAGATGCTCTGCAGTTGGCTCCGGTAACGACAAGAGCGGCGCGCCACGTAGGAAATGCCCTGGGATCCATTGGATCTTCGGACATAGGGGAGAGCGGTCGGGAGTTGAGGACCGCCTCTATGCGAACTAAGAGGGTAGTAAGCTCTTCGAGGGAGAACTTCTGGTTTCCTGCTACTTTCGTAAAGTGTATCTTGAAACTTTTCATGGCCGCTTCCCATAGCCCACCCATGTGTGGAGCGTATGGTGGGATGAATTTCCATGAGAATCCGTGAGTTGCACACTTTTCGGCGACGTCTGTAGCGACTTCCTTGAGGAATGTGGTGAATTCTCTTTGTAATCCGCGTTGTGCGCCGACGAACGTCTTTCCGTTGTCAGAATATATCTGGTGGGGTAGGCCACGGCGGCCAGTAAATCGGGCAAAGGCTACGTTGAAGGCATTCGTGGTGAGATCAGAGCACACTTCTAAATGAACAGCCTTTGTGGAAAAACAGACGAAGACACAAACGTATGCTTTGACATACGAAGCTCGGCGAAGGGGAGAAGTTTTTACCATAAATGGTTCAGCAAAGTCGACTCCTGTTGTATGAAAGGGTAGGGAATACGTTGACCTCTCGGGTGGCAAGGCTGCAATTATCTGCGTTTTCATCTGCTGTTTATAGATGGTGCAGGTTTTGCTGTGGAAGACGAGCTTTTTGACCCTTTGCTTTAAACGTGGAATGTAGTACTGTTGCTGTACCATTCGGATCATCAGCTGTTTGTCGGCGGCCAGCAGGTGCGAATGGAGGAAGTCTAACAGAAGAGAACAAAATCGAGAGTTTTCGGGTATGATAATTGGGTGCCGCTCATTAAAGCTATAGGTGGCATATGCTAATCTTCCAGAAACTCGCATGATTCCTGAGTCATCTAGAATGGGGTTTAATGTCAGAAGGGTGTTCTTTTGGGGTAAGGGTCCTGACGTTTGAAGCAGCTCTATCGTGTCTCCGTAATGATTCCGTTGAGTTTGAATGATGATTTTGATTTTGGCATCATTCACTTCGGCGTGGGTGAGGTTCAGCGTGGCTGGAACTTTCAGTTTCCTTGCTTTCTTGATAAACCGCAACATATAGGTCACGACTCTAAGCGCTTGAGAAAACGACGAAAACCGGTCGAGTATGTCTATATTTTCTTCCTGCAGGGTGTGGAATACGTCCACATGTCGTTGTTCGGGGGGAGTTGGGTGTTGAGAAATATCCTTTGGCCACGAAGTTGATGGGTTGATAAGCCAATTAGGTCCTTCCCACCATAATGGACATTGGACTAAATCCTGAGGCTTGCAGCCTCGAGTGCCCAAATCCGCTGGGTTATCCTTACTGGAAACGTGCCTCCAAGTGGCGCTGTCGACGTTCTTAAGAATTTCAGAGGTTCTGTTGGCGACATACGTTTTCCAGGTATGGGGTGGTTTTTCTAACCAGGCCAGTACGATGGCAGAATCGCACCAGAGAATGAGTTCGTGTTGGGGTAGATTCAGCTCACTTCGCAGCTGTTTCACTAACTTGGAGAGTAAAACTGCTCCATAGAGTTCCAATCGTGGAAGACTCACGGTTTGGAGGGGTGCTACTTTGCTTTTAGCAGCTAGCAAATGGGATGAAAACTTATTTTCATGGGTTTGTACTCGGAAATATATACAGGCACAAAATGCTTTTTCTGAAGCATCTGAGAATCCATGCAGCTGGATTAGTTTATCGGGGGAATACTGTACCCACCTGGGGATTTTAATGTCTCTGATATGAGGTAAATTTTCATAAATTGAGGTCCATTTTTGGAGAGCTCCGGGCTTCACGTCTTCGTCCCAATCCGTTCCTTCCATCCAGAGTTGTTGCAGCAACATTTTGGCAAGAATCATTATTGGTGAAAGCCATCCTGCGGGGTCAAACAGTTTTGCAACTGCTGATAAAATTTGCCTTTTTTAGTCGTGTTTTCTGCTGATGGTGGATCATACGTGTAGGTGAAGGTGTCGGTTAGCGCGTTCCACTGAATTCCAAGGGTTTTTGTGGAACTCGAATCATGGAATTTAAGGAAGTGGACGTCTAGCAAATCAGGGTCGGGAACGGGTTTTAAAATTTCAGGGTGATTTGCCGACATCTTCCTCAAAGGGAACCCTGCCGATTTTAAGGCTTCGATAACTTGAGTCATAGAGTTCAAAGTGGACTCTATATTATGACCGCCTGACAAAATATCGTCAACATATGTTTCGTTTAATAAAATGTTTTTAGCGAGCCGATATTCGTTTTGCCAATCGTGGGCGAGTTGGTGTAGGTTTCGAATCGCCAAATATGGCGCGCAATTTACACCAAAGGTAACTGTTTTTAGTCGAAAATCTTGTATCGGCAGAGTTGGGTGTTTTCGAAAAACGATTCGATGAAATTATGACCGCCTGACAAAATATCGTCAACATATGTTTCGTTTAATAAAATGTTTTTAGCGAGCCCATATTCGTTTTGCCAATCGTGGGCGAGTTGGTGTAGGTTTCGAATCGCCAAATATGGCGCGCAATTTACACCAAAGGTAACTGTTTTTAGTCGAAAATCTTGTATCGGCAGAGTTGGGTGTTTTCGAAAAACGATTCGATGAAAATCTTTATCTTCTTCTTGGATGAGTATTTGGCGATACATTTTCTCAATATCGCCGTTGAAAACAAACTTATAAAGTCGCCATTTAAGTATGACGAGCATTAAGTCATTTTGTAGAATGGGGCCTGTATGAAGCACGTCGTTCAACGAGTTGCCAGAATGCGACATTTTTGATGCGTTGAAGACGACTCGCACTTTTGTGGTTTTGCTGTCGGGTTTTATGACAGCATGATGGGGTAGATAAAATGATAAATATTTACCATCTCTAATTATCTCTTGTTGGGAGGCGGGTTCCATATGATCCATGGTTAAATATTCATTAAGGACTTCAAAATATTTGTCTCTTAATTCGGGTTTTCTTTCGAGCGTGCATTCGATGCTGATGTACTGCTGTTGTGCTGCGGGTCGTGAATGACCGAGTTCCAGATTGGCTGGAAATTCCGATTTGAAGGGTAGTTTTACTCTGTAGCGTCCATCTTCCTCACGAATTGTGGTTGTCCGGTAGAGTGCTTCGCAGTATTCAACATCTGCTGATCGTTGTTGGGTTTGGTGAACTTCTTCCTGTTCCCAAAATTGTCTCAAAAGCTGATTGATGGGGTCATCGGTGCATTCCGTGACATGAGTGCTGAAGGTTGATACTTTTTCAGCTATAGGGCCGCTTAATATCCATCCGAATATTGTGTTTTGGGCAAGTAATGTTCCACTCACATTTCGTAGGAGCCCTTCGGTGAGGATTTGCGGGGTGATATCGCTGCCGATTACCACATCGATTTTCGATGGTATCGAATACTGTGGATCGGCTAACGGTAAATGGGACAGTTCTTCGAGATCGATGCTTGAAACTCTGACTGTGGGCAAGAACTTAGTTAGATTCGGCAAAATTATTGCTTGTGCGTCTATCATTTGGGTTAAGTCTGCTGAACAGAATGTTATCTGGCAGACTTTATTGGCATTTTTCACAACCGTTCCACCCATTCCAGATATCTGGTGGAGAGACTCTTTTGTGGGTAGACCAAGAACCTTTTGTATACGGGATGATACAAAGGTTTTTTGTGAACCTTGGTCTATTAGGGCACGAATTTTATGAAATTCGCCAGCAAAGTAGACTGATACTATTGCTGTGGGTAGTAGGGTGGTTCCATGATTACTCGAGAAGAGTGAAGAAACCTGGTTTTTGTCTTGAGACTGTAGGGAGGAGGTGGCTCTTGCGGCGGTTTTCGACAAGCAAGTGATTAATTGCAAATCTAAATTAAATGACATGATAATTGACGGCCACCGTGGTGTGATGGTAGCGTGCTCCGCTTATCACACCGTATGCCCTGGGTTCAACTCCCGGGCAAAGCAACATCAAAATTTTAGAAATAAGGTTTTTCAATTAGAAGAAAATTTTTCTAAGCGGGGTCGCCCCTCGGCAGTGTTTGGCAAGCGGTCCGTGTGTATTTCTGCCATGAAAAGCTCTCAGTGAAAACTCATCTGCCTTGCAGATGTCGGTCGGAGTCGGCATAAAACATGTAGGTCCCGTCCGGCCAATTTGTAGGGAAAATCAAGAGGAGCACGACGCAAATTGGAAGAGAAGCTCGGCCTTAGATTTCTTCGGAGGTTATCGCGCCTTACATTTATTTATTTATTTACATGCAGCAAAATTTGAAAATTGCCAACTTTTATGTTTTAGATGGCGCTAGTGTCGCTCGGTCTGCCGCTCTCCTTAAAAATACAATCAAATGCAATCTGCACATCATACATAAGCTTGCGCTGAACAACTATATGAAAAAGGTGACTGTGACGCGGCCGTTAAAGGGTTGAAAGTGATGGACGATACACCTTTTTAGACTAGCGATTTTAAAATCGTGGTGATTTTTTAGCGGTTATCTAATATGTTTTTCCATGCAAATGTGCAATTTTACTTCTTTATTAAAAAAGGATTTCTCAGTTTTTTATACTCAACTGAGCAGAGCTCACAGATTGTATTAATTTTGTTCGCATAACGGTACCCCGTAAAGGCATAAACTTAGCCAGATATATATAGACTTCTCTATACATCAAAATTATCTTAGTCATGTCCGTCCGTTCGTCCGTCTGTCCGTAAACACGATAACTTGAGTAAATTTTGAGGTATCTTAATGAAATTTGGTATGTAAGTTCCTGGGCACTTATCTCAGATCGCTATTTAAAATGAGCGAAATCGGA